>NW_024757279.1:0-12597 GCF_018991925.1 Homarus americanus | reverse complement strand
ATTTAACGTGTTAAGCCACCGCTTTTGTCCACATATTCTTTGATTTTCACACGCTCGTTCTATATTTATTTTGTTCTTCATGATGTTTTCTATCTTGTTCTCCTATTATGTTAGTACTTTCATCATCATCATCATCATCATTATCGCCATCGTCGTCATCGTCGTCATAATCATCGTCATCGTCATAAATAATATTATTATTTTCAGCTTCTAATCCCGTCTTTACTCTGTCTTCTTAACCTCTCCCCTAGTCTTGCTCCTCAGTATCACATCCTCCTCTCCAGTGTCACCCACTTCCCTCCGTTCTCCCATGATAACTCGCAACTGGCAATCGACTGAAGCTAAAAAGGAGAATCGGTGTTTATAGTGCAATTACTTAATGGAGGCTTATCTTCATCCCGAATGGCGCCGAGTGATTTTATAAACACGCCTTCGGTTCACCTTTCCTGATCAGCCACCACCCGTTCCACCTATCCCTCCCCTCCTCTCACGGCGGGGCAGGCTTGAGTATCGCACAAGGATGAAAGGGTTTGTTTTGTCTGCCCCTCTGTCCGCGTCTTTTATCCAAACTGAATGTGATTTTCACGCTTAACTTTTTCTCCTTTTTGTAAGTACTGGTTAATGCAGATAGTGGCAATTTGCTGGTTACATGATTTTTTGTGTTTAATTATTATTGTTGATGAAATTATTAGTATTATTAGTATTTTAACTATCATCACCATCATCATCATCATCATCATCATCATCATCATCATCATCATCATCATCAATTATTCATTATTTATTATCATTATTCTTTATTTTTTCCATGGTTTCCTTCAGTGTCTTCATCTCACTTTTATTCTATCTGTTTTCATCTTGGTCTTCTTTTCATCTGTTTAATCCTCTTCATTTTTTTTCTTATATGAGACAACAAAATCCTCATATACTGATCATTTCACTGTGGTTAGTTAATGAACCTCTTGGCGACAGTCCCTGTTCACCCAGACCTACTGTTCTGTTCACACGATTCCAACACCACCGGACTGAGACTGATGACGTATAGTGAGAGAGGACTACTGTATCATGATTTACTTATGTTTAAATGGAAATGAATGCGAGTTGAATTATGAGGGGTTGAGTTGACAGGGTCAGGTTTACAGGGTGATTGAGTTGACAGGGGTTATATTGACGAAATTGAGTTGACGGGTTGGGTTGACAGGTTGAGTTAACAATGTTAAGATTGACGGGGGTTGACTTGACTGAAATTGAATCTACAGGGGGTTGAGTTGACAGGGATTGGATGACAGGGGTTGAGTTGACAAGAGGTTGAGTTGACAGGAGTTGAGTTGACAGGGCGTTGAGTCCAGGGGGTTGAGTTGACAGGGATTGAGTCTGAGGGGTTGAGTTGACAGGGGTTAGGTTGACAGACCACCGGTCGGAATTATATCAGAAATTAATTAGATAAGGTCTGGGGTAAGTAGGTTCAGAAGGTTAAGTTAGGTTCAGAAGGTTAAGTTTAGGTTAGGTTTGGAAGAAATAATCACAGTCGCTATCTTCTTCACGACAAAGTGAATACCAATATTTGATAAGAATCTTGACTTTTAAGATAAAAGCAGTTGAAAAACTAAACCGACTACATTTTTTCAGCAGAGTAAAGTCTCAAGTTATATGACGGGAAGCGAACAAGCCAGGACACAGATTCTCAGAGTC
Organism: Homarus americanus; assembly: GCF_018991925.1. Taxonomy (NCBI): domain Eukaryota; kingdom Metazoa; phylum Arthropoda; class Malacostraca; order Decapoda; family Nephropidae; genus Homarus; species Homarus americanus. The sequence goes on along the minus strand of NW_024757279.1, from coordinate 10,905 downwards.
GTACGTTAAACTACTTCCCAACTAAACATGTGAAAGATATTTCATTGACTCGTTTAAGCTACGACACAAAAATATCAGTCAACATGGTATCGAAGTTGCACTGACTATCGTTATTTCATGAGTTCTTTCATTCCCAGTTACGAGACAGCAATAATGTACAGCATCTGAAATTTTGCAAATCGGAACCAGAGCTCTGGTTACTTAGACACTCGTACGATAATTTCTCCCCATATGGCTTACTTAAGGAAAAATATAAAAAGTATAGTCAAGATATATTACGGAGACTCACCTTACGTGAAGTCGTTCTTCCGTTTTCAGTTGCTGGGAAAAATATCTTAAGAACGTTGAGGATCAAGGACCATAGTCCTGAATAAGTGAACGAACGCCTGCTGCCTCTGCTGACGACTGGGAAGTGGCACTGCTTTTTAACCTAATCGGATCTCAACTTTGAGATCAGAAATGGCACGAAGCAGCTAGGGATCATCTTCAAATTAAGCTAATGCGCTAATCTGAATAATGGCGAACTTTCTGTTGAATTGTAATCGCAGTAGATATGCAAATGAAAAGGGCGATTGTGTATGGTTCCTTAGTTGTGTCCAATATGGAAACTTGTCGTGGGTGCTGGTGCTGACGCGCTGCTGAGAAGCTGCGTGTGATGAGGAGACAATGGAGAAAGAGAGAAAGAGGTAGTGTAAAAGTGAGAGAAGGAGAAGGCGACGGAGCAAATAAGGAGGTAGTGGAGGTAGTGGATGGAGACTTTGGGAGGGAAGGAAGGTGGAGTTTCCGGTACATACTGTAGAGCTGGAAGGTGGATGTGAGCGTGAGGAATGATAAAGAAAAAGTTAATCAGATGAAAGCCACTGAAGAAGGTTTGGATGAGTTGATAGAGAGGAGAAAGAAGCAGGTAAGCGATAGATGCTGAATATAGCTAGGAAGAGGGAATATAAAGGTTAAAGAAAAGGAAGAATAAAGAATAATGATACAGATATGAATAATAAGGTGAAGGGCTTAGTAACTAGACAAAGATATTAACAGCTGTGAGGTAGATTCTAACTTGTATTCGAAAAATTTCTTCGCATGTACGATAGTAAGCTGCTGGCTTACTCACGCAATTATTAATTAAGGGGTAGAGGATATCGAAGGAAGAGCCTTACGAGAGAGCAACTCAGAGATGCCGAAAGGGGTTGAGTGATACAGGATATACGAGGAAAAATAATTTTATAAAGCGAGAGATGATACATCGAAGAAATAAGTCATTTAGTAGCCAAACGATGTTGGCTATGTTTATGCTTCAAAAGAATAATAGCACTCTCACTTTAGCATTTATATCTGTAAACACTTCCGGTATTTTCCAGTGACAGATGTCCTCATACTGAGCACTAATGTTGATACGACCACTTATATCCCGATCATATCTGAAGTTGGCGGCCACGGCCCTCCGCTACAAACGTCTTCTGGCTGCATTTACTAATTCTCCAAGTTTCTATATTTCTCCTGGAACCACAGTTTTTAGTTTCATTCAACTCACCTGGTTTCGCCTTCTATGAACCTCTTAAATATATAGCCAAAGTTCTAATTTTCCATATTTTATAAAGTTCAGTTTTTATTTCTTGGTCCAACCCAATTGCACTTCTTCCTTCGTTTTTATATCAGTATAACAAATCTTATCATTCTCCTCAGAACCATATATCAAAGGCCCGCGCCTCCTGGAGTCTGCTGGTCTACGCGTCGACCTGCACTTTTTTTAATTAAGATTAATAACCACTACAAGTCCTATGAGTATTAAATATGCTGGACCTATTCTTATTTAAATTTACCTTTTATTTCTATCATTACAACTAAATTTTTTGGCTAAATATACAATATTTCAGCCTGGTAATATTCTTGTTTGTTTACCACGATTTTTAGTTCTGATTATTCTTATTTGGAAACAACCATTACTTCTGCCTTTACAGCAATAAGTCTACTATAAACCCATGATTGGCTCTTCCCACTAAACTGTTAACCAGTTGTTCGCACTCTGTAACAGGAGTGGTAACATCTGTACCACTGTAACAGGAGTGATAACATGTAACTGTAACAGGAGTGGTAACATCTGTAACTGTAACAAGAGTGGTAACATCTGTAACTGGAACAAGAGGGCATCTGTAACTGTAACAGTAGTGGTAACATCTGTAACTGTAACAGGAGTGGTAGCATCTGTACCTGTAACAGTTGTGGTAACATCTGTAACACTGTATCAGGGGTGGTAACATCAGTAACACTGTAACATTTTGTGGTAACATCTGTAACTGTAACAGTAGTGATAAACATCTGTAACTGTAACAGTAGTGGTAACATCTGAAACTAACAGGGTGAAACATCTGTAAGTGTAACTGGGTGGTAACATCTGTAACTTATAACAGTAGTGGTAACAACTGTAACTGTAACAGTAGTGGTAACATCTGTAACTGTAACAGTAGTGGTAACATCTGTAACTGTAACACAAGTGGTAACATCTGTAACTGTAACAAAAGTCGTAACATCTGTAACTGTAACAAGAGTGGTAACATCTGTAACTGTAACAGGAATGGTAACATCTGTAACTGTAACAGTAGTGGTAACATCTGTAACTGTAACAAGAGTGGTAACATCTGTAACTGTAACAGTAGTGGTAACATCTCGAATTGTAACAGTAGTGGTAGCATCTGTACCTATAACAGTAGTGGAAACATCTGTAACTGTAGCAAGAGTGGTAACATCTGTAACTGTAACAGGAGTTGTAACATCTGTAACATCTGTAACTGTTACAGGAGTGGTAACATCTGTAACTGTAACAGTAGTGGTAACATCTGTAACATCTGTAACTGTAACAGGAGTGGTAACATTTGTAATTGTACCAGTAGTGGAAACACCTGTAACTGTAACAAGAGTGGTAACATCTGTAACTGTTACAGTAGTGGTAACATCTGTAACTGTAACAGTAGTGGTAACATCTGTAACTGTAACAGTAGTGGTAACATTTGTAATTGTACCAGTAGTGGAAACATCTCTAACTGTAACAGTAGTGGTAACATCTGTAACTGTAGCAAGAGTGGTAACATCTGTAACTGTAACAGGAGTGGTAACATCTGTAATGTAACAGTAGTAGTAACATCTCTAACAACGAAACAGTAGTGGTAACATCTGCAACTATAACGGATAGGTAACATCAGTAACACTGTAACAGAATTGGTAACATCTGTTACTGCAACAGTAGTGGTAACATCTGTAACATGTATCAGAGTGGTAACATTAGTAACACAGCAACATTTTGTGGTAACATCTGCTTAACAGTAGTGGTAACATCTGTAACTGTAACAGAGAGTGGTAACATCTGTAACTGTGCTGTGGTGGTGACATCTGTAACTGTAACAGGATGGGTAACATCTGTAACTGTAACAGTAGTGGTAACATCAGTAACTGTAACAGGATTGGTGGCATCTGTAACTGTAACAGTAGTGGTAACATCTGTAACTGTAACAGCAGTGGTAACATCTGACTGTAAACAGTAGTGGTAACATCTGTAACTGTAAACTAGATTGGTAGATCTGTCTGTAACAGTAGTGGTAACATCTGTAACTGTAACAGTAGTAGTAACATCTGTAACTGTAACAGTAGTGGTAACATCTGTAACTGTAACAGTAGTGGTAACATCTGTAACTGTAACAGGAGTGGTAACATCTGTAACTGTACCAGTAGTGGTAACATCTGTAAACCTTAACAGGAGTGGTAACATCTGTAGCTGTAACAGTAGTGGTAACATCTGTAACTGTAACAGGAGTGGTAACATCTGTAACTGTAACAGTAGTGGTACATCTGTAACTGTAGCAGTGTGGTAACATCTGTAACTGTAACAAGGTGAACATCTGTAACTGCAACAGTAGTAGTAACATCTGTAACTGTAACTGGAGTGGTAGATCTGTATGTAACAGGATGGTAACATCTGTAACTGTAACAGGAGTGTGACATCTGTAACAACAACAGTGGTAACATCTGTAACTGCAACAAGAGTGGTAACATCTGTAACTGTAACAGTAGTGGTAACATCTGTAACTGTAACAAAAGTGGTAACATCTGTAACTGTAACAGGGTAATAACATCTGTAACTGTAACAAGAGTGATTAACATCTGTAACTGCAACAGAGTGGTAACATCTTTAACTGTAACAGTAGTGGTAACATCTGTAACTGTAACAGTAGTAGCAACATCTGTACTGTACAGTAGTAAAACATTTGTACTGCAACAGTAGTAACATTTGTAACAGCAGTAGTAAAATATTCGAAATGTAACAAGAGGTAAAACATCTGTACTGTAAGAAGAAGGCAAAACTGTAAATAGGAAATATCTGTACTGTACAGAGAAAATGAAATGTAAGGTAAATTACATCTGTACTGTAACAGTAGTGGTAACATCTGAACTGCAATAAGAGGGAAAATATCTGTAACTGTAACAGGAGTGGTAATATCTGTACTATAAAGAGTGTGTAAACATCTGTACTGTAATATGAGTGGTAACATATGGAACTGTAACAGTAGTGGTAACATCTGCAACTGTAACAGTGTGAACATCTGTAACTGTAACAAGAGTGGAAATATCTGTACCGAAACAGAGTAGTAAAATATCTGTAACTGTAACAGGAGTGGTAAATATCTGGAACTGTAACAGAAGTGTAACATCTGTACTGTAACAGGGTAATATCTGTAACAACAAAGTGGTAAATATTTGTACTGTAACAGAGGGAAAATATTTGTACTGAAACAGGAGTAGTAAATATCTGTAACAAAGGAAGGTAAATATTTGAAATGTAAAAGGAGCAAATATTTGTACTGTAACAGAGTGTAAATATTTGTAACTATAACAGTAGTAGTAGTATCCGCAATGTAAAAAGAGTGGTAAATATCTGTACTGTAACAGTAGTGGTAATATCTGTAAAACTGTAACAGTAGTAGTAACATCTGTAAATGTAACAGAATGATAACATCTGCAACACTGTAACAGTAGTAGAAATATCTGCAACCACCGAGTTGCAACATCGTAAATTGCAACAAGAGTGGTAAATATCTGAACTGAAACAGTAGTGGTAAATATCTACGTAACAAGAGTGGTATTACTTAACTGTAACAGTAGGTAATATTTAACCGTAACAGTAGGTAAATATCTGTACTGAACAGTAGTAACTGCAACAAGAGCGGCAATATCTGTACTGTACAGTAGGTTAACATTTAACACTGAAATGGTAGTAGTAAAGCTGCACTGTAACAGTAGTGGCAAATATCTCACTGTAACAGTAGTAAATATTTGTAAACACTGTAACATAGTGGTAAATATTTTACCGTAAATAAATATTTTGTACTGCAAATAGTAGTAAATATTTGTACTGTAACAGTAATGGTATGTACTGTAACAGAGTGAAATATCTGTAACTGTAAATACTCAGTGGTAAAATTGCAACTGTAACAGTAGCAAACATCTGAAACTGTAGCACGGTGATAAATATCTGTAACTGTAACAGGAGTGTAAAACACCTGTACTGTAACAGAGTGGTAAACATTTTTAACTGTAACAGGAGTGGTAAATATTTGTAACTGTAACAGGGTGATAATACTGTACTGTAACACGAATGGTAAATGTTTGTAACAATAAAGAGGTAACATGTAACTGTAATAACAGAGGGTAAATATTTCAATACTGAAATATTGATATAAGCTTCTGTGGCTCAAGCTTTTACAAATTTATCACAAAATGAAGAGACATGACAGAAGAAGATACACCTAACTTAAACCAACTTATAGTAAAGAAGTTTATACTGGTTTTATATATGAGTTCTAAATACTTATTTCTTATTTGGTTAAGTAGCCGAAAAGATACTGTAGATGCCAGCCAGAGATGCAAAGTGACACTGACATAAGCTACTTAATAATATGTATGCATGCATTAGACAAGATATTTACAAACGTGCAACAAAGTAATACATAAACATCACTTAACAATAGAAATATATAAGATGAGATACTGATGACAGAGGAAGGGAGAGAAAGAGACGAAAATGCACAGATACTAAGAGAACGTCATATTTTACACTAATGCTTACCATACAGAAACATTTTTATGAAATTGCCTGAAGTAGAACAATTATTTTATAATGTTTATGTTATAAGATTCAGCACAGAGTGCCGTGTGTTGTGTGGTGTGGTGACCAGTAATAAACTACAGAGGACGCTATATGCGGTAAATATTCTCAGAAAGGAAGGCTACATGTTAAGCGAGAGATAAAGTTCAAAAAAATTATGCTCATGTCAACAAGGAAAAATGTAACTTCTAAGTTGTAACAGCAACCTAAATGACACATACCAATATATTCAGAAATATAAAATATACTGAATAAGACAGACATAAAGCTAACAAATCCAATTTATTTAAGGAAATAAGATGAAATAAAAGAGGCTATTAGAAAATACATCTGATTTGAACTGCTGGCAGGCAAATTGCTAACTGTTATAAGAAGGTTAATGGGCAAAGAGCATTAGTAAGAAGGAAGCAGAGGGAGACACCAGTACAGAACACTACAGGGGGAGAGCACCAGTGGGGAGAGCACAGTACAGGGGGAACACTCACACGTAGCAACAGTACAGGGAAAAGTATAGGGGAGGCACTAGTACAGGGAGGCACCAGTACAGGGGAGGGACAGAGAGCACCAAGTAGAGAAATACAGGGGAGAGTACAGGGAGAGCACCAGTACAGAGGGAGGGCAGAGGCACAGTACAGGGAGGAGAGCACCAACAGAGGGAGAGCACCAGTACAGGAGGGAGAGCACAGGGGAGGAGGAGAGCAACAGTAAGCAGGAGAGAAAGCACACCAGGAGAGCACCAGTACAGGAGGAGAGCACCAGTACAGAGAGGGGAGAAGCTCAGTACAGGAGAGTACAGAGGGGAGGGACAAGAGCACCAGTACAAGGAGGAGTACTACCAGGAGGGGAGAGTACAGTACAGGAGGGAGAGCACCAGTACAGGGGAGGGAGGAGAGACCAGTAAGAGGAGGGAAGAGTACCAGTACAGGGGAGGGACGAGAGCACAGTACAAGGGGAGGGATGAGAGTACTAGAGGGGAGGAGAAACCAGTAACAGGGGAGGGAGGAGAGCACAGCACAGGGGGAGGGAGGAGAGCACCAGTACAGGGGAGGGAGGAGAGCACCAGCACAAGAGAGGGAGGAGAGCAGCACAGAGGGAGGGAGTAGAGACTACAGAGGGAGGGAGAGAGCACCACACAGAGGGAGGGAGCAGAGTACCAATACAGAGGAGGAGGAGAGCACGAACAGGAGCACACAGAGGGAGGGGAGAGAGCAACCAGCAGGGGGAGGGAGCAGGCACACACAGAGGGGAGGGAGAGAGCAACCAGACAGGGGAGGGAGCAGAGCACCAAGGGGAGGGAGAGAGAGCACCAGTAAGGGGAGGAGATGAGAGGCATAGGGAGGGAAGAGGCCAGTACAGGGGAGGGGAGAGAGTACAGGGGAGGGGAAGAGAGCTCAGTACAGGGGAGGGAGAGTACAGCATAGGGAGGGGAGGAGAGTACTCAGTACAGGGGGAGGGATGAGAGCACTAGCACAGGTGAGGGAGGGACACCAGTACAGGGAGGGAGGAGTACCAGTACAGGGGAGGGAGAGCAGCACCAACACAGAGGAGGGAGGAGAGCACTAGCACAGGGAGAGGAGAGCACCAAACACAGAGGAGGGGAGGAGAGCACAGCACAGGGGAGGGAGGAGCACAGGGGAGTGAGCAGAGCACCACAGAGGGAGGGGAGGAGAGGCAGGGGAGGGAGCAGAGACACACAGAGGGAGGGAGGAGAGCCAGCACAGGGAGGGGAGCAGAGTACCACAGAGAGGGAGGAGAGCAAAGTAGGGAGGGGAGAGTACAACACAGAGGGGAGGAGGAGAGACAGGGGAGGGATGAGAGACCAGCATAGAGGGAAGAGAGACAGAATAGAGAGGGAGGAGAAAACACAGCACAGGGGAGGGATGAGAGAGCCAGTACAGGGGAGGGAGGAGAACCAGCACAGGGGAGGGAGGAGAGCACTCAGTAGGGGAGGGATGAGAGCACCAGCACAGGTGGAGAGGGAGCAGAGCACCAGCAACAGGGGAGGAAAGAGAACACCAGTACAGGGGAGGGGAGCAACACAGAGGGGAGGGAGGAGACAAGGCAGGGGAGGGAGCAGAGCAGCACAAGCAGAGGGGAGGGGAGGAGAGCACAGCACAGGGGAGGGAGGGAGGAGGCCAGGGGGAGGGGAGTAGAGCAGGGAGGGGAGCAGAGGCCTAGTACAGGGGAGGGGAGTATACAGGAGAGAAAATAGGAGGGAGAGAGCACCAGTACAGGGGGAGGGGAGAGAGGACTCAGCAAGGGAGGGAGGAGAGACCAGGGAGGGACAGAGTACTCAGAGGGAGGGGAGGAGAGTACCAGTACAGGGGAGGGAGGAGAGAGCACCAGTACAGGAGGGGAGAGACACCAGTACAGGAGTGACAGCACCACAGAGGAGGAGAGACCAGCACAGGGGAGGAGAGAGCACCATACAGAGGGAGGGGAGGAGAGCACCAGTACAGGGGAGGGAGGCAGAGCACACAGAGGGGAGGGAGGAGAGCACAGCACAGGGGGGAGGGGAGGAGAGCACTAAGAGGGAGGGGAGGAGAGCACAGCATAGGGGAGGGGAGAGTACTAAGCAGAGGGAGGGAGGAGAGCACAGAGGGGAGGAGCAGAACACAGAGGGAGGGAGGAGAGTACCAGTAGGGGAGGGAGGAGAGACAAACAGAGGGGAGGAGAGCACCAGCACAGGGGAGGGAGGAGAGAGCACAGTACAGGGAGGGAGCAGAGCACCAACAGAGGGAGGGAGGAGAGAAACCAGCACAGAGTGTATACACACCAGCACAGGGGAGGGGAGAGCAACCAGACAGGGAGGAGGCAGAGCACCAGTACAGGGGAGGGAGGAGAGCAAACAGGGAGGGAGCAGAGCACAACAGAGGGAGGGAGGAGAGCACAGCACAGGGGGAGGGAGGAGAGCACAGTACAGGGGGAGGAGCAGAGCACAGCACAGGGGAGGGAGAGGAGAGCACCAGAGGGGAGGGAGAGAGCACACAGAGGGGAGGGAGGAGAGACCAGCACAGGAGGGGAGGAGAGTACCAGCATAGGGAGGGAGAGCACCACAGAGGGAGGGAGGAGAGCACTAGCACAGGGAGGAGAGAGTACCACACAGAGGGAGGGGAGGAGAGCACTACAAGGAGGGAGGAGAGCACCACACAGAGGGAGGGGAGGAGACACCAGCACAGGGGAGGGAGGAGAGCAACGACACAGAGGGAGGGGAGGAGCACAGGGGAGGGAGGAGAGCACCAGCAGGGGGAGGGAGCAGAGCACACACAGAGGGAGGGAGGAGAGCACAAAAGGGGAGGGAGGAGAGCACCAGTACAGAGGGAGTAGAGCACAGGGGAAGGGAGAGGACAGACAGGGGAGGGAGGAGAGCACAGGGGAGGGGAGCAGAGCACCACAAGCAGAGGGGAGGGGAGGAGCAACAGGGGGAGGGGAGGAGAGCACTAATACAGAGGGGAGGGAGGAGAGTACCAGTACAGAGGAGGGGAGCAGAGCACCAGTACAGGGGAGGGAGGAGAGCAACAGCAGGGGGAGGGAGGGAGCACTCAGTACAGGAGGAGGAGAGCACCAGCACAGGGGAGGAGCAGAGCACCAGCACAAGGGAGGGAGGAGACACAGCACAGGGGGAGGAGGAGACACACAGCACAGGGGAGGGAGGAGAGCACTACAGAGGGAGGGGAGGAGAGCACCAGTACAGGGGAGAGCAGAGCACACATAGGGGAGGGAGGAGAGTACCAGCACAGGGGAGGGAGGAGAAACACAAGAGGAGGGAGGAGATGCACAGCACAGGGGGGAGGGAGCAGACACAAGCAGAGGGGAGGGAGGAGAGTACCAGCACAGGGAGGGAGGCACCAACAGGGGAAGGGAGGAGAGCACCAGCACAGGGAGGGAGGGAGGAACCCAGTACAGAGGGAGAGAGGTACCACACAGAGAGGGAGGAGACAACAGCACAGGGGAGGGCAGAGCACCAGCACAGAGGGAGGGAGGAGCACTCACCAGCACAGGGGGAGGGAGGAGAGCACCACAAGGAGGGAGGGGAGGAGAGCACTAGTACAGGGGAGGAGCAGAGCACACACAGAGGGAGGGGAGAGAGCACAGGAGGGAGAAGAGCAACACAGAGGGAGGGAGGAGAGTACCAGAGGGAGGGAGGAGAGGCCAGGGGAGGGGAGGAGAGAGCACAGGGGAGGGAGGAGAGTACCAGACAGGGGAGGGAGAGACCACACAGAGGGGAGGGGAGGAGAGCACTGTAGGGGAGGGAGGAGAGTACTACAGAGGGAGGGGAGGAGAGCACAGCACAGGGGAGGAGAGTACCAAACAGAGGGAGAGGGAGAGCACCAGCACAGGAGGGAGGAGAGCACCAACAAGGGAGGGAGGAGACACCAGGAGGAGAGCAGAGCACCAACAGGGAGGGAGGAGAGCACCAGCACAGGGGAGGGAGGAGCACCACACAGAGGGAGGGGAGGAGGGAAGACCAGCACAGGGAGGGAGGAGAGCACCAGGACAGGGGAGGGAGAGTACACACAGAGGGGAGGAGGAGAGCACCAGTACAGGGGAGGGAGAGGCCACAAGAGGGAGGGGAGGAGAAAGACAGTACAGGGAGGAGGAGATACACAGGGGAGGGAGGAGAGTACAGACAGGGAGGGAGTAGAGCACCACACAGAGGGAGGAGGAGAGTACTAGTACAGGGGAGGGAGTGAGCACTAACACAGAGGGAGTGGGAGAGAGCACAGCAACATGTAACCGAACAAAGCACATCA
>NW_024757278.1:0-4496 GCF_018991925.1 Homarus americanus | reverse complement strand
AGTTACCACAAACAGAAGCACCATCATCACACTCACCACAAACAGAAGCACCATCATCACAATCAACACAAAGAGAAGCACCATCATCACACTCATCACAATGAGAAGCACCATCATCACACTCACCACAAAGAGAAGCACCATCATCACACATACCACAAAGAGAAACACCATCATCACACTCACCACAAAGAGAAACACCATCATCACACTCATCACAAAGAGAACGACCATCATCACACTCACCACAAAGAGAAGGACCATCATCACACTCACCACCAACAGAAGCACCATCAACACACTCACCACAAAGAGAAGCACCATCATCACACCCATCACAAAGAGAAGGACCATCATCACACTCACCACAAAGAGTAGCACCAATATCATACTTACCACAAAGAGAAACACCAATACACTAATTGGCCATAGAGAACGACCATCAACACACTCACCACAAAGAGAAGCACCATCATCACACCCATCACAAAGAGAAGGACCATCATCACACTCACCACAAAGAGTAGCACCAATATCATACTTACCACAAAGAGAAACACCATCATCACACTCACCATAGAGAATCTAATTCATCACACTCACCAGCCAAAGAGAAGGACCATCATCACACTCACCACAAAGAGAAGCACCAATATCATACTTACCACAAAAGAGAAACACCATCATCACACTCACCACAAAGGAAGCACCGTCATCAATACACCACAAAGAGAAGCACATCATCATACTTCAACCCAAAGAGAAGAAACCATCATCACACTCACAACAAAGAGAAGCACCATCACTTCACTCACCACAAAGAGAAACACCATCATCACACTCACCATTAAAGAGAAGCACAATCATCGCCAATCACCAAAGAGAACACCATCATCACACTCATCAACAAAGAGAACGACCTTCATCACAGTTACAACAAACAGAAGCACCATCATTACACTCACCACAAACAGAAGCACCATCATAACGATCACCACAAAGAGAAGCACCATCATCACACCCATCACAAAGAGAAGCACCATCATCACACTCATCACAATGAGAACACAATCATCACACTCACCACAAAGAGAAGGACCATCATCACACTCACCATAAAGAGAAGCACCATTATCATCCTCATCACAAAGAGAAAAACTATCATCACACTCACCACAAAGAGAAACACCATCATCACACTCACCACATAGAAAACGACCATCATCACACTCACCACAAAGAGAAGGACCATCATCACACTCAGCACAAAGAGAAGGACCATCATCACACTCACCACAAAGGGAATCACCATCATCACACACACCACAAAGAGAAGCACATCATCATATTCACCCCAAAGAGAAGAACCATCATCACACTCACAACAAAGAGAGGCACCATCATCAAACTCACCACAAAGCGTAGCACCATCATCGCACCCACCACAAAGAGAAGCACCATCATCACACTCATCGCAAAGAGAAGTATCATCATCACACTCACCATAAAGAGAAGGACCACCATCACACTCACCATAAAGAGAAGCACAATTATCACACTCACCACAAAGAGAAGCACCATCATCACAATCACCACAAAGAGTAGCACCATCATCGCACCCACCACAAAGAGAAGCACAATCATCACACTCACCACAAAGAGAAGCACCATCATCACACTCACCACAAAAAGAAGCACCATCATCACACTCACAACAAACAGAAGCACCATCATCACACTCACAACAAAGAGAAGCACGATCATCTCATTCATTTCAAAGAGAAGCACTATGAGCACACTGAAGACAAACAAAAGCATCATCATCACACTCACCACAATTAGAAGCACCATCGTCACATTCATTGCAAAGAGAAGCACTATCAACAAATTCACCATAAACAGAAGCACCATCATGAGACTCACCACAAAGAGAAGCACCATCATGACACTCACCACAAACAGAAGAAAGATAATCTCACCCACCACAAAGAGAAGCAATGTCATCATACTCACTAAAAAGAGAAGCAAGAACATCACACTCACCACAATGCGAAACACGTCATCATAATCACCACAAAGAGAAGCACCATCATCACACTCACCACAAAGAGAAGCACCTTCATCACACTCACCACAAAGAGAACGACCATCATCACTCTCACCACAAAGAGAAACACCATCATCACGCTCACCACAAAGAGAAACACCATCATCACTCTCACCACAAAGAGGAGCATCATCATCACACTCACTGCAAATTGAAGAATCATCATCACACTCACAACAACGAGAAGCACCATCATCACACTCACCACAAAGAGAAGAAACATTGTCACACTATCACAGGGAAGCACCATCATCACACTCCACTCATAAAAGAGAAGAACCATCATCACACTCACCACAAAGAGAAGCACCACTCACTAATTCACCATAAAAAGAAGCAACATCGTCACACTCATCACAGGGAAGCATCATATCATCACACCACCATAAAGAGAAGCACCATCATCACACTCACCCACAAAGAGAAGCACCATCATCACACCCACCACAAAGAGGAGCACCATCGTCACACTCCACCATAAAAGAAAACAACATCGTCACACCTTATCACAGGAAGCATCATCATCACACCTTACCATAAAGAGAAGCACCATCATCACACTCACCACAAAGAGAAGCACCATCATCAGACTCACCACAAAGAGAAATACCATCATCACACTCACCATACAGAGAAGCACCATCATCACACTCACCACAAAGAGAAGCACCATCATCACACTCATCACAAAGAGAAACACCATCATCACACTCACCATAAAGAGAAGCACCATCATCACACTCACCACAAAGAGAAGCACCATCATCACACTCACCATAAAGAGAAGCACCATCATCACACTCACCATAAAGAGAAGCACCATCATCACACTCACCACAAAGAGAAGCACCATCATCACACTCACCATAAAGAGAAGCACCATCATCCCGCTACCATAAAGAAGCGCATCCTCACAGTTACCACAAACAGAAGCACCATCATCACACTCACCACAAACAGAAGCGCCATCATCACAATCACCACAAAGAGAAGCACCATCATCACACTCATCACAATGAGAAGCACCATCATCACACTCACCACAAAGAGAAGCACCATCATCATACACACCACAAAGAGAAACACCATCATCACACTCACCACAAAGAGAAACACCATCATCACACTCATCACAAAGAGAACGACCATCATCACACTCACCACAAAGAGAAGCACCATCATCACACTCACCACAAAGAGAAGCACCATCATCACACTCACCATAAAGAGAAGCACCATCATCACACTCACCACAAAGAAAAGCACCTTCATCACACTCACCATAAAAAGAAGCAACATCGTCACACTCATCACAGGGAAGCATCATCATCACACTCACCATAAAGAGAAGCACCATCATCACACTCACCACACAGAGAAGCACCATCATCACACTCACCACACAGAGAAACACCATTATCACACTCACCATAAAAAGAAGCAACATCGTCACACTCATCACAGGGAACCATCATCATCACACTCACCATAAAGAGAAGCACCATCATCACAATCACCACACAGAGAAGTACCGTCATCACACTCACCACAAAGAGAAGCAACATCATCACACTCACTACAAAGAGAAGCAATATCATCACACTCATCACAGGGAAGTACCATCATCACACTCACTACAAAGAGAAGCACCATTATCACACTCACCACAATCACCACAAAGAGAAGCACCATCATCACACTCACCACAAAGAGAAGCACCATCATCACACTCACCAAAAGGAGAAATACCATCATCACACTCACTACAAAGAGAAGTACCGTCATCACACTCACCACAAAGAGAAGCACCATCATCACATTCACCACAAAGAGAAGCACCATCATCACACTCACCACACAGAGAAGTACCGTCATCACACTCACCACAAAGAGAAGCAACATCATCACATTCACTACAAAGAGAAGCAATATCATCACACTCATCACAGGGAAGTACCATCATCACACTCACTCTAAAGAGAAGCACCATTATCACACTCACCACAATCACCACAAAGAGAAGCACCATCAGCACACTCACCACAAAGAGAAGCACCATCATCACACTCACCACAAAGTACCATCATCACACTGACTACAAAGAGAAGTACCGTCATCACACTCACCACAAGGAAGCACCATCACATCACCTCACCACAAGAAGTACCATCATCACACCACTACAAAGAGAAGTACCATCATCACACTCACCACAAAGAGAAGCACCATCATCACACTCACCACGAAGAGAAGGACCATCATCACACTCACCACAAAGAGAAGCACCATTATCACACTCACCATAAAGATAAGCACCATCATCACACTCACCACAAAGAAGCACCATCATCACACTTACCACAAAAAGAAGCAACATCGTTACACTCAT
>NW_024757277.1:0-24991 GCF_018991925.1 Homarus americanus | reverse complement strand
CTCCTGCAATGACAAATATATCAGAATAAATGACGATAGTGTAGTCCTATAAAGCTGTTGTTTACGTCAAGCTATTGTTTACATTTCTCTATCACTAACATTTATAATAATTTCACCACGGGTCCATTATTTACCCTTCATCACGTATAAGATACTACATTTTCCAAATGTAATCAAGTTTTTTCTCTCTATAATCCCATCTTTAGGTAATTCATTATATAATCTGTTCATAAATCATCTACATTTACTTATACACATTGAAAGTAAATAAGATATACATTCATCAGCTACATTACAACTATAGTCGTAGCCTTTACAAATTCATAGGTATATAAATCTAAAATAGTTGATATATACATTATTTACATAGTCCTGTTAACTTTCAGTAGTTCTCGAGTAGTTAATGGTCTTACACCTTAGTCTTTACACTTGAATTGGAATGTTTATAGTTTTGATTTATTACTGACGAAACAACCAATCAGAATGCTGTTTGTTTAGGTCCAGAGTTATTGATGTCTCCTCCCGTTTACATGTCTGGCGAGTAAGTGCTTCTGTCTATCTGTTTGTCTGTCTGTATCGATATATCTGTCTGTTCATCTTGTTATCAGTTGATTTGCCTGTCTGTTGATGAAGTGACGTAGCTATCAATCAAGGTGTTATATATATACTGAGTGTATTCGTTTATTGACTTCTCTGTTTGTATTTCCTTTCTTTCTTTCTTTCTTTCTTTCTTATTTCCGTCCTTCCTCATTTCCTTCTTTTTTTCCTTATTTGCTTCTTTCCTTTCTTCCTTCTTTCTCTCATTTCTTTCCTTCCTTCTTTCTTTCTTTCCTTCCTTCTTTCTTTCTTTCTTTCCTTCCTTCTTTCTTTCTTTCTTTCCTTCCTTCTTTCTTTCTTTCTTTCTTGCCTTCCTCTCTTTCTTTCTTTCTTTCTCCCTCCCTCCCTCCCTCCCTCCCTCCCTCCTACCCCCTTCCCTCCCTCTCACCTTCCCTCTCTCCCTCCTTCCTTCCTACCTCTCTCCTTCCTTCCTTCCTTCCTTCCTTCCTTCACCTGTCGCTCATTTCCCCGCTGTGTATCTTTACCTGCGCCTTTCATTAGGGATTATTAAGAGAAAGGTGAGTAATTACACCGTATCTTGAGGACCTGGGAGCAAACACAGTCCAGCTTGTTAATATAGACGATGGTAATATTCTGCACGACCGCGGGAGGGAGAGGGATGTTATGGAAGAGATGGAAGAGGAGGGATGGTGGGTGGGAGGGAAGGGATGGCTGGAGAATGGCTGGAGGTAGGGTTGGTGGGAAGGGAAGGATGATGATGGGGATGGTGGAAGGGAAGGAATAAATATGGAAAAGAGACAAAACAGAGGAGAGAGATATTAATATGAATGTTAAGTTGAGAGAAAGAATAGTGAGAATAATTATGGAAAAGGGGCAGCAGGAGAAACAGTAATAGACAAAAGAAATATAATGGAATAGAATTATGGGAAAGAGGAAACAGAATAAACAGTAAGAGGAAAAGAAAAACAACAGAATGGTATTTATGGGAAATGGTTAATAGAAGAGGAAATGGGAAAGTTTTGTTTGGGAACTTCTCGAATGGTGTAGAGGAAGGAAGATGCCATTCTAGGCCTTTCCTGTTGGCAATTTACACACAGACACCGTGTTTATGTTGGTAGGGACAGGGCAGTGTTTGGGTAGTGGGGTCCTATTGTTGGTTTAGAGGGATGGCGAGGAGAAAACTGGGAGGGGAAAAAGAAGAAAGAAGGATGGATGAGGGAAGGTGATAGGGAAGAAGGAGGGAGAGGATGAATGAAGGAAGATGATAGAGAGGAATGGTGAGGAGGAAAGTAGGGAGGTAGGAAAGGGACGGTGGAATAGAAAAGGAGGGATGGATGAAAGGAGGTAGGGAAAAGGGTACAGAAGAGAAGGAAGGGATAAAGGACGGAGAAAAGGTAAGAGAAGGAAGCAGGAAGGGAGAGAGAGAGAGAGTCGTAAGCTATAGAACCGGAAGTAACCGCGTAGGCATAAGATAGAAGGGATGAGACAATAGAGAGAGGAGGAGAGAGAATGTGAAGAGAGAGGGTGAGAGGTCTGTGAGGAGAGGTGAGAGGTACTAGAGAATTGGAGAGGGAGAGCCGTGAGGTTGATAGCAGGAGGTGTATGCTGAACGCAGGAGGTGTAGGTTGGACGCAGGTGGGCAGGTAGACACAACAGGCCTGGCAGGTGAACGAAAGAATCTGAGACCATTTGATTGGGTTAGAGTTAATCGGAAATGAGGTTAATTGAAAGTGAATGGACGATTGGAAATGTTATGTCAGCCAATCACAGTGAAATTAGAATGATGTGGCTATTGGTTGCTTTGAAATCCCCTTTGAATCTCTCACGTACAGAAATTGGTATAAACCAGTTAACAAAATGAAGGAAATGGGTTTTTGAAAGAAGCTTACAGAAAAATTAATGAAATATATGAATTCAGGTTAAGATGAGCCTAGCGTATTATAGTTAAATCCTTCCATGTTTATTACGTGTATTAAAAGAAAAATCTAACTTTTTTTCCTCCATAATTTTGACCAATTATAAATGTTTAGTTGGTGAAATTCATATGTTTATAAAATGTTGGTCTCTGTACCGTAGAATATCGTGAGTCTTTTGGAATATTTTGTTTGGTTGAGTTTATTCTCATTTATTAAGGATATTCTTGTTATATAACTTGAGGATGAGTCGGGTAATAATGGTGATAGATTATTATACAGTATACTGGTATATTTACATGTATACATCCACATCACCATCATGTACACTTATTCATCACCATACAGTTACTTACACAAAACCACCTACACACATACACGCATGGACATATACACGCATATATACACACACAACACCTCTGCTGATATTCAATGCTCTTGACTATTGGATTGGCCGAGGTGTGTGTGTGTGTGTGTGTGTGTGTGCGTGTGTATTTCGATTTTCTTGACACAAAATATTTAAAGAACCTGTATCTGGACAAGTAAATGTTGTTGTTGTATCTGTTTTTGTTGTTTTTGTTGTTGTTGTTGAGGTCGTTGGTGCTGTTGTTAATATTATTGTTGTTGCTATTGTTGTAGTTGTTGTTGCTGTTGTGGTTGTAGTTGTTGTTGAGGTCGTTGCTGCTATTATTAGTGTTGTTATTCTTGTTTTGTTAAAGGTTTAGCTGTACACAATCCCTTCATTTTCACTATTCACTTTGGTGTTATTTTCTGTAAATATAAACATAAATAAAAAAGCTTATCTCTGGGTTCCGCTCTAGTGTTAATTTATGTATATATGTATATTCGTATAGCCTATGTACACACACACACACACACACACACACACACACACACACACACACACACACACACGCCCTTTAGTTTAATACCCCACGTAAGTAAACGACAATATAATGAGGAAATCTATTTCTATATATACATGAGTATCTATCCATGTGTATGCATCTATGTATTATGAATCCCTGTATGTGATGTATGTATGTATTATTACATTTTTTCTAACTAATAAACATATAAATTTTAATTATGTTGTTCTCTATACGGTTATGTTAGGGCACAGGTAGATAACAAAGGTTTAACATAAGATAGCATAGACAAACTCAAGATAACAGTGAAGAACATGGGATAACAAATGAAGAACAAGAGATAAAGGTTAACTCAGCAAATGATAACAGAGGATAACAAAAATTAATAATGCCTCTCTTGTCACTTCCCAGTTACTTCCTTGACACTCTCCAGTTACTCCCTTGTCACTTCCCAGTTACTCTCCGGCCATGACAGTCACCACATAAGCACCAGTAAGTACAGACACTGATGCCATAAATCACCACACTGTCTCTTATGACTAATGCCAAGTAATTTTCATTCTCTCCTACCAGGTCTTTCTCCCTCCCTCATTCTCTTCTACCTCGTTCTTCTCTCTCCTTCATTCTCTCCCCCTCTCCTTAATTTCCTTCCGGCCTCTCTCCCTTCTTCCTTTCCTTCCTTCCTTATTCCATCTTCCACATCCTTTCCTCCTTCCTCTTCCCTCTTTCCTTCTTCCCTCCCATTCTTCCTTTCTCTCTCTTTCCTTCTTCCCTCCCATTCTTCCTTTCTCTCTCTTTCCTTCTTCCCTCCCATTCTTCCTTTTTCTCTCTTTCCTTCCCTCCCTCCCTCTTCTACCACCCCCAAACTCTCTCTCTCTCCTACTCTCTCCCTCTCTCTCTCTCCTCTCTCTCTCTCTCTCTGTCCCTCTCTCACTGTCCCTTCCACCTCACTACCCCTCCCGTCCTCTCTCCACCGTTCCTGTCATCTCCACCACCTCCCTCCTCCCCCATCCCCACCTCCAGAAACTTTTCTCATTTTACCCTCATTCATCAATGTGTCTCCCTCATCTCTCCCTCTCCATCATCTCTCCCTCACCATCATCATCTCCCTCCCTCTCATCTCTCCCTCTCCATCCCATCATCTCCCTCCCTCTCATCTCTCCCCTCTCCATCCTCATCACCCTCCCTCTCCACATCTCCCCTCTCCATTGTCTCTCCCTTACCATCATCTCCCCTCATCTCATCCCTCATCTCTCCCTCCCTCTCATCAATCCCTCCCTCTCATCTTTCCCTCACCATCATCCCTCCCTCTCATCTCTCCCTCACCATCATCTCTCCCTCACCATCATCCCTCCCTCCCTCTCATCTCTCCCTCTCCATCATCTCTCCCTCTCCATCATCTCTCCCTCCCTCTCATCTCTCCCTCCCTCTCACCTCTCCCTCTCCCTCCTACTCCTCAAGTGAAAAGTTGCTGGACGATTAGCCTCGTGTTTACCCTCCCGTCAAACAATTTCCCGAGAATGAGATTATCCCGGCAAATTATACACCGGTCAAATAACCTCTAGTGTGAGTAGTAGGAGGGCCGTGATTAGCGTGTGACAGGGACAAATTATACATGAGGTGAATATCTCCACCGAAAATGACCTCTATTATCGGGTGTAATAAGGACGAGATCAGCTTGTGATATTCCTGTGATGAAGACAAGATTATACAACACAGCAGAATGATGAGGTAATATTGAGTCTTACAGAGGGAGTAAAAAAGGATGATATTACCTTGTGCTTTTGTCGATTTGGTGGTGACTCTGATGCTAGCCAATGGTGGTACTAATGACTGTTCTCTGACTGGCCGGGGGGGGGAGGGGACGTAATGAATAGTTTTGTTGTCTCGTTGCGTTATAACTGACACCATCTGGTTTGCTTAATAGCTGCTAGTGGAGGAGTCTTTCTGGTTAATAGCGGCTGGTGGTGGAAGTCTTTCTGGTTAATAGCAGTTAGTGGTGGAGGTCTTTCTGGTTAATAGCGGCTAGTGGAGGAGTCTTTCTGGTTAATAGCTGCTAGTGGTGGAGGTCTTTCTGGTTAATAGCTGCTAGTGGTGGAGGTCTTTCTGGTTAAAAGCGGCTAGTGGAGGAGTCTTTCTGGTTAATAGCGGCTAGTGGTGGAGGTCTTTCTGGTTAATAGCTGCTAGTGGTGGAGGTCTTTCTGGTTAATAGCAGTTAATGGTGGGAGGAATCTTTTCTAGTTAATAGCGGCTAGTGGTGGGGAATGCTTTCTAGTTAATAGCGGCTGGTGGTGGAGGTCTTTCTGGTTAATAGCAGCTAGTGGTGGGAGGAGTCTTTCTGGTTAATAGCAGCTAGTGGTGGAAGGGTCTTTTCTGGTTAGCCAGCGGCTGGTGGTGGAGAGTCTTTTCTGGTTAATAGCTGCTAGTGGTGGAGATGCTTTCTGGTTAATAGCTGCTAGTGGTGGAGTCTTTCTGGTTAATAGCTGCTAGTGGAGGAGTCTTTCTGGTTAATAGCGGCTGGTGGTGGAGGTCTTTCTGGTTAATAGCAGTTAGTGGTGGAGGTCTTTCTGGTTAATAGCTGCTAGTGGTGGAGGTCTTTCTGGTTAATAGCGGCTAGTGGTGGAGGTCTTTCTGGTTAATAGCTGCTAGTGGTGGAGGTCTTTCTGGTTAATAGCGGCTAGTGGTGGAGGTCTTTCTGGTTAATAGCTGCTAGTGGTGGGGAGTCTTTCCTGGTTAATAGCGGCTAGTGGTGGGAGTCTTTCTGGTTAAACTAGCGGCTGGTGGTGGAGGTCTTTTCTAGTTAATAGCTGCTAGTGGTGGAGAATCTTTCTGGTTAATAGCAGTTAATGGTGGAGATGCTTTCTGGTTAATAGCTGCTAGTGGAGGAGTCTTTCTGGTTAATAGCAGCTGGTGGTGGAGGTCTTTCTGGTTAATAGCTGCTAGTGGTGGAGGTCTTTCTGGTTAATAGCGGCTAATGGAGGAGTCTTTCTGGTTAATAGCGGCTAGTGGTGGAGGTCTTTCTGGTTAATAGCTGCTAGTGGTGGAGGTCTTTCTGGTTAATAGCTGCTAGTGGTGGAGGTCTTTCTGGTTAATAGCTGCTAGTGGTGGAGGTCTTTCTGGTTAAAAGCGGCTAGTGGAGGAGTCTTTCTAGTTAATAGCTGCTAGTGGTGGAGGTCTTTCTGGTTAATAGCTGCTAGTGGTGGAGGTCTTTCTGGTTAATAGCGGCTAGTGGTGGAGGTCTTTCAAATAGGTCGTTCCGGTCAGAAAAAAAGGTCATCTCTGCTAGTGTTTGTAGCTATTGTTTTGTTTTGTTTTATTTGTTTGTCTCTCGTTTTTTTATTTGATTTTTTGTTTACTTTTTTAATCAGTATTTATCTATAACTTAAGGACACAAAATAACTTTCAGACTCTATAACTGAGGCAAAAAAAAGATAACACCAGTTATAGGCAGATCAGCAAACGCTATTACCTATAACTTGGAAATCTGTCTGTCTGTCTGTCTGTCTGTCTGTGCATACCAGATTATTTATATGCTTCGCTTCCCACACCCTCTCCATGCCTTTTAAATTGCAACACTAAGACACTCTCGGATAAAAGACCTTTCTAGACAGACAGACAGACAGACAGACAGAGAAACAAATCACCATTAATACCATCACATTAATAACATGAAGAAAGAATTAAATAATGAAGGCACATTTTCTTCTCTGGGATGAAAATCAAAGAGTTCTCAGCTGATCCTGCCAGCAATTTGCGAGCCGTGCCGTGGTAATGAGATCCAGGGATTGGTGTTAAGCTGACGGCCAGAGAAACTAAAGAAAGGAGAGAGAGAGAGAGAGAGATATCACCAGACAGACAGACAGACAGACCACATAACCAGACAGACAGAAAGACAAACATATATAATACCAGACAGACAGACAGAAAGACAGAGAGACATATATAATACCAGACAGACAGACAGAAAGACAGAGAGACATATATGATATCAGACAGAGAGAGACAAACAGCCTGACAGAGATACAGGCAGACAGACAGACGGATTAAGACAAAGATAGACAGAAATAGAAATAGACTGAATAAAAGGGTGAGAGAAAGAGATAAAAGAGAAAGGAGAGAAAGAGAGAAATAAACATAGAGAAGATGACATAGACAGTGAAAGAAAGATAGATAGAGGGACAGAAAAATTGAGAGAGAGAAAGAAAAAGAGTGAGTGAGAGAGGGAGGGAGAGAGACAGAGAGACAGAGAGAGAGAGAGACACAGAGAGACGGTCACGTTACCTGAGTATGAACGCAATTAGTGATAAGCCTGGCGAAATAGTGTAACAGCTACCTGAATGTCACCTAGCGCTTGTTAACAAAAACCCTAACCTAACCCAACGTAATCTAACCTAACCTAACCGGCATTGGGCCCAAGCCTTATGGTTAGGTTAGGTCTGACTTGAATGTTATTAAGAAGGGGCGTTACGTTTCCCCCACCCCTCCCAGTAGCCTGAGTACCGTCTCTTGGTGTCGTTTGCAGCGGCAGGGTGACCTAGTACTTTCACTCACGCGATTTTCATGAGTACTAATGACCCCCTGCCTACGCCTCCCTCTCCTCCTTCTCCCTCTTCTCCTCCTACTCCCCCTCTTCTTCTCCTCCTCACCCTCCTTCCTCTCCTTCCTCTCCTATTCCCCCTCATATTCCCCCTCGTCTTCCTCGCTGGGGAAGCACTAATCAATTGGCCTCATACTTGCTCCTTCTGCTTAGGTTTGGTTAGGTTAGGTTAGGTTTGATTTGGTACGTGGATGTGTAGCTCATCATACAGCTATGACTATGAATTCTTATGTATTCTTCACTGTTGTCAGGAATACATCAACTCAAGATAGGTGTTCACATGCCAGGTACTACGTCTAATTAGTTACCTGGGGACTACCCAGGTATACAAGTATTTAGAGGTATTTACAGACACTCATAGAACTTAAATAAACCTTATTTTTTATTGTCGTCAATTTATTGGAGTTTGAGGTCGTAGAGGCATGTGTGGTTATTTATTGAACATGTATAAAAGCTGAAAAGTGAAGAGTTCCGCCTCTACCCTCCCCTCTACTCTCCCCTGTCCTCCCCTCTCCCCTCCCCTCTCCCCTCCCTTCCCTTCCCCTCTCCTCTCCCCTGCCCTCACCTCTCCCCTGCCCTCACCTCTCCCTCAATGGCACTCCCACTTGTATTGCTGCAGGAGCCTCATATGTTGCAGTTATTGCCCCGGTGCAAGGTTCAAGAGGATAGCCGTTTATTGTAGTTGTGTCTCATCTATTCGCGTGGTCCTTATGTCTGCTTATGACACCCAAGATTTATCTCTATAGCTACCACGCGAGCAGCCGTCGACGTAATGAAGGACTATGGAGGAAGAATAAAATATTGGAACAGATGTAACTCTGACTTAAACATTGATCTAGGAGAATACTGTCATGGGTAGAGGTAAATATATCTAAGAGAGAGAGAGAGAGGGAGAGAGAGAGAGAGGAGATACAGATGTCAATGTCGAGTTGGAAGAATAAAGAAATTGTGAAATTAAATGGTTTAAAAGTAATAAGTGTTAAGAACCCCCCACCCCCCAAAAAAAAATAATGGGAACTATTCCGATTAAAATGAAGGGAAACAGTTAGATATTTCCAGTGATCATGAAATTGGTAAATGAAAACAAGTTGATTGATAAGGGGAAAACAATTGTCAATTATAAGAAAATGAAAGTAGATCCAGTAAACATGAAGGAGTACGGATATAGCGTACAATACACTTAGGCTTTTTCCCCTCCCCGTACCTCTCTGACTATAATGTTACGTACCCATCACAGCTGGGTGGACTAGGGTGCCCTCAACACGAACCAGCAAACTTTAGGAGAGGAGGGGAGCGTTATATACACTCAACCACACACACACACACATCATTACATGTTCTTACTATTTTTTCATTCATTCACAAATTATATACACAATTGCTTATTAAACTCTTAGACAAATATTTCCCCTCTAAATATAGTCTCTTCCTCAGCGTCACGACAGGTAAACAGGATACAACTTTCATCATCAACATATAATTAAGATTTTTCTCCAGGACGACACACGAAGAATCCAAACTTTCTGATCTCGATAATTTTTGGAATTCTTGGAGTCGTCTGGTATGTGTTCTGGCCAGTTGGTTTATACTAATGAGGTTTACGTTTACCAATCTCCTTGTGTGTGTGTGTGTGTGTGTGTGTGTGTGTGTGTGTGTGTGTGTGTGTGTGTGTGTGTGTGTGTGTGTGTGAACAAAACAATTAAATTAAACATACAAAACCGGAAGTTAAAATGTCTCTCCATTTACCAAACTTTCTGATTTAAAGTTTTCTCTCTCTCTCTCTCTACCGGGAAAGGTACTACACTGCTCCCATTCACCTGTGTGTAATTTGATGGATAAAAGAATTCCCTTTAATACGAGAGTCTTGAACAAACGGAATCAGGTAATGCAATTGAAAATCCATTTATGTCAAGGTTGGGAAGGAATAAAAACACACGCACACACACACACACACACACACACCACTCCCGGTTTTAGCAGCCAGGCCGAATCTGTTTGGCCCTGCCCACTCCCCCTGCTATACCCCAACGCCCTACCAGCCTTACTACACCAGGATCGATTCAGCAAAACATTCTAGTGATTAGTGAACGATTGATTACGGAGCAGTGTTCCTATAGTGCACTTAAGGAACTTTCTCGGCAAAACATTCTAGCCATCAGTGCAATAAGTGATTACCATACAGTGCTCGATAGTGCACCCCAAGGAAAAGTCAGACAGTGGGCACTTTATCGGTCAACTTTAAAGTGCCAGTGACAAGGACCACCGCGGTGTTTACATATAACGTGAAAACTGCGTCGGCGACCCCAAGCACCAGGGACAGAGACCACGGTCTTTACGACTGACAAATATTAACAGATGTCTACCAGTGTCAGTGTCCCTCAAAGTGCCGCCAGTGACAAACACTTCCGTCCGCCCACAACAGATTTCAACCGATGGCCACCAATCACTTACTCCCGACGCACTCTGTACCATCTAAAGCGTGGGAACGGTTATCCTGATGGCAGTGTTATCGCGCTACTCAAGTCACTGAAAATATTCCACGCGCGGAGCCGTAGACAAGGCCGTCATGCACATAAGCCCATTAGAACCGTAACCTCCACTAGGAAACCGGAGAAACCCACCCCTGACAGACCATACCACCACACAGAAGTTCCACGGATATGGTATGATCTCCCGTCTTTACTGCTATCCAACGTCACTTCCCTAGCTAACAAGTTCGACGAGCTGGCAACTACAGTCAGGTCAACCGCCGCGAGCGTCGTTGCCATATGTGAGGCTTGGCAAATTGTACCTGAAACGTGTCATATTGAGGGATATCAACTCTTTCATCACCTTCGTTCACAAAGACGCGGAGGGGGCGTTGCCCTCTTCTGTCAAGATGACCTACGCCCGTCACGCCTGGATGTTCAAGTCCCAGCAGATGTGGAAGCATTATGGGTACGTGTCGTGCTACGGGCCCACCCACGCAACACTGCTTCCATTAAAATCTGTGTGGCATACCATCCGCCTCGATCACCCACCAGAGACACTCTTATCAATCATCTCATCACCACCTCAGACCACCTCAGAGTTAGGTACCCATGTGCCAAGTTAGTATTATGTGGGGATTTAAATGAAATTGACACCACTGATATCCAGGACCAGCTATCACTATCACAAGTTGTGACCTTCCCCACACACGGTCAAAACACCCTTGACCTTATCTTAACTGACTTAGCGGACCAGTACCAACCACCTCAACCAATGCCTCCTATCGGGTGTAGCACACACTTATCAGTGCTCTGGTCCCCAGCTGCCACTCCCACTCAAGTACAGAGACCCTACATCAAGACCTACAGGCCGATTACTGACTCTGCAGTACGCCTCTTAGGGCAGTGGATAGTTCACCTGTAATAGGCCCCTGTCTCATCAACAGAACGTATTATATAAATGGGTCAATACATCTGATATTATATTCAGATTCACCACCCTGTAACTTTCCACTGTCTATGAGTAAGACATGAGATTGACACGTGAGCGGGCAACTTACCCAAGAGGGCGAGACCCATAGCTCAGCATTTCTGTAAGCACGCACTGCGATGCCCCTAAGCTTCAGTAGCTCACCTCAACTCATATCGAAAGGACGTGACCAAACGTTTATCATACATAAACGCCGTCCCTTTCTCATTCACTCCTAGACAGTGAGACTTACGGTTGATATACACTCAGGAATTATATATACAACCTTTTATAATAAAACAAAGGAACTACCGTTTGGGTTTCGTTACTTAAAACCCAAATATAAATATGTGTGAACGGACTGGTTAATTGGACAAGCAGCCGATTCATATAGGTGGCAAGCGGTGTGTACGGATTCTTCAAACTGGTAGTCGTATCATCCGTCTGTGTCTTGTGAAAAACAAGAAACCACACAGCAGTGACGCGTTACATAATCCGAGTGTTTAAAACTATATCCCGTATTGAGACGATATGTAGTGAGCGCTCCTTATCTCTGTCACATACAAATACGTGCAGAATTCGTAATATACAAATATTACAGCCTG
The DNA here is from genome assembly GCF_018991925.1 of Homarus americanus. NCBI lineage: Eukaryota > Metazoa > Arthropoda > Malacostraca > Decapoda > Nephropidae > Homarus > Homarus americanus. The sequence goes on along the minus strand of NW_024757277.1, from coordinate 13,011 downwards.
TTGGTATATATCCAGATTGAGCCGGTTGAGATAGACTCCACTCAGCATTCCCTAGACATTACAGTGTTGCAGTGTTGAACAACAGTTTCGTAACCTGGAATTCAATTGGTATTTCACTAGCAGCTGAGCAGTATTGTTGTGTCGTCAGCGCGAATTACGAATTCCGGTGTCATCATACAGATCTCCATATATACGTGAAGAATTGGCACACGGCAGTTTTCGCCAGCGAACCAGCACCACCAGTGTGATAACCAATCATCAGTTTTCTGATCGCCGGAGGAGGAACTCACCTAAATCAAGTGGACTCGTCTCTCACCAAAGCAGAAGCGTCATCTCGTTGCCAAGGAAACCAGCAGCAGCGCACGCATCCTAGGAAGAGGCAACACCCACACTCCACTCAGAACTCTTGAAGGATCACACATTTTCTATACAGACGTACTCTGTATAAATAGGTATTTAAATTACATAGTTCTACACACATGAACACGTTCGAGAGATATCTTCACACCGATAGGTTCGTCGGATAGGATTATTTCAATGATAAAGTGTCGAATGTAAGATTAATGTATTGAAATCCTATAATTTACAGTAGTTTGTAAGTGTCTGTCTTCTTATTGATAGTTTAAAATTAACTACAATTAATATTCATTTGTCTTGTAAATGAGAGGCAAGTGATCTACTTACTGTTAAGTATTCATTGACCCAAGGGGGCTAATAGATAATTTCTAAGTTTCCCATGTCTAATGTAGATGAAATCGAACGCCTAGCGCAACTATTTGCTGATAACCAACTCATCAATGATCAAGCCAAGACTGACATAGATTTTGAGTATGGAACACAGTTAAATGAGTCGGTAGGAAGTAGTGAGAAAGTTATAGACGAATCATTTGACGACTTAAACCGTCGTACCCTACGGTCTGGTAATCACTATAGTACCTCACCTAAGTATACTAAAGCAGTTACCCCTGTTACAGGTGATAGTGTGTCTGTTGCTAAATCGGTAACAACCTTATTAACCCAGCCTTCTGTTAAGAGTAAGAATACTAATTTGCTTAATACTAACACTAAAATGGCTTCGTCTAACCCTCACACCATTACTAATACCACACCTACAGCTGATAATGTCATTAATATCATGCAGCGCGGCGATTATGTTCGAAATTTCACGGGACAAGACGATTATAGGGTCGCACATTTTATTCGTGCATGTGAAGATAGCATGCGCAATAGTCACATAACGACTGACGAAGAAAAGAAAGCATATGTACGTTCCCATATAACGCAGGGTTCCTATGCAGGCAGTCGTTTAAATGCGTTTGGTTTACAAAGCCCTGACTATGAAAAGTTCAAGCGAACGCTAATTGGGATTTTTGGGGGTAGGTCACAGCTGGGCCAACTGCAATGGATCTTCAGATGGTTGGATCGCTGTATTCCAGGTATACGAAACGAAACACCCGTTGACGCTGTTGACATCGCGGGCGAGGTTCGCCAGGACATGCAAGCGACCTTCCGGTCATCAGGCTGGTACAACTCATGGGGTGATATGCCGCCAGAAAATGTGGAAATATTGATAGAACTAATAAGTTTTCTTCTTTCCGTCCGTGTTCCCTTATATAGCCGGGCACAGGAAGTACAGTATGAACCACCCTTGGATATGGTGGAATACGCAAACAAGCTCTGTCCCCAGGCTACGGGCCCCTTACTGGCACAACCCTCAGTGACGTCACCACAACCCCAGCAGTCTCAGATGCCACAGATGCTTCACTCCCAGACTCCTTACGCGACACACTTAGCTCCGATCGCTCCTCCCCGCCTAACATATAAACAGAAAACATCGTTACGATGCGCACATTGTAATAAACGTGGCCACGTAATGGAAGATTGTTTTCAGCTCCGAGGTAATAGTGCAAATAAAGCCACACCCGGTGCAAAACCATTCTCAAGGTCAAACAGAGAGGTAGCTAAAGCAGCACCTCCTCCTCCTACCCAGACAGCGCGCAAATGGTGCGCTCTTCACAAATCGACATCTCATAGTTCACATGAGTGCGATATACTAATAAAAGCTAGGGGAGTGGACCTAAGTGAAACGGAGGTGTCGTATAGGCGCAAGCAGAAACGTCCCCAGGACAAGTCATCGGGGGAAGACCAGCGCACACTACAGCAAGGAGAGGGATAGATAGGGTAATCCCAACCCCTCTTCACAGCACTTCTATAGCGGCGCTTAGCAAAGTGGAAGTGTTGTCAGTGCCGGTGAGAGTGGATAATACCAGATTGGCTCTTGATATAGACACAGGTGCTTGCGCTAATGTATTGGCCTTGACATCATATCACGAGTTACAACGTAAATTCCCTCACCGCAAATTCAAATGGAGGCCTAGTAACGCTGAGCTCGAAGGAGTTTCAGGTACTCAGCTGAGCATCAAAGGAATGGTGACGTTACCACTCAGATTCTCAAGACGTGGTACGCCCTTCTACGCGGACTTTTATATAGTTCAGCAGTTCAATTTGCCAGCTGACGGGTTACTTGGTCTACCAACTCTTCGAAAGAACATGATAGATGTTCATCCACGTAATAACAGTGTTACGTTTAAAGGTGTTTCCTACACAGCAATGAGTCATTCTGAACCTATGCTCACCGCTAGGACGAAAGTGTTGTCTACCAATCCTATTAAGAGGAAGGCGGATCATGCGTCAGAGATATATCTCGACCTCAACCACACACCTTCCCAGCGTGATTACAGCAGCAAGAGTTGGAAGATAGTACTTGCAATGTTGAAGAGTACTCTCCATTACCAGAATGAGGAATTCACCAACGCAACAATCCTGTGAGCTGAAGTGAACATTAGTTTCTGCAAATGATTCGTTCACTGCCCAGGGTGTGACAGGACGTGACTGCAGTTGTTGTGACTGCTCATCAATCAACATCCTGTCAACAAAATTCTTTCGTATGGCGTAAACAACCCCCAGTTACCAGCACCCAGCACCCACCCTAGTGATGATGACACATCCGGTCTGAGAGATGGTCTCAGCATTCTGAGGTATGGTGTTGTGGATGACGTTGTGTGACCATTAGCGGCGGTTTGCTGTACTCAGGATTTTTGTGAGCATTGACCCAATCACCGGATCTTGGAATCAGCTGTGTCTACTGTGACACACACACACAAGTCTACGGGGTTGCGGGAGCAATTTCACATTATCAAGAAATTAAAGAAAGGATGTTATGTGTGTGACTTTCTAGATATCACAACAATGTCGAAGTGCAACCAAATAAATTCCTAATTCGAGGTATTGTTGCGAATTGCCAACAGACTCGACTGGCCAGGATAGATCAAATAGCACCACATGTCAAGGTGATCGATCATCCTCAGGGCAAGACACGCCTGTTAGAGCTGCTTGCCGACTATAGACATATAGTAGCCTTGCCAGGGGAAACGCTAGGTCAGACAGATTTAACATCCCATCATATAGCGTTAAAGGAAGGAACCAACCCTATTTACGTACCAGCTTATAGACTACCTCATAGCCAGCGCGCTGTAGTGCAAGATATGGTACAGGGTATGTTAGATGAGAATGTCATTAGACACTCAAAATCCCCCTTTAATAGCCCATTATTCCTCGTCCCGAAAAAGGATGGTGGATGGCGCCCTGTCATAGATTTCAGGCGCGTAAATGATCAAACAATCCCTGATAGGTACCCAATGCCTATCTTGAGTGACATATTGCAATCCTTAGGCAAGGATAATGCGGTATTTAGCAACTTAGATTTGCTTAGTGGGTATTGGCAAATACCACTCGATGAAAAATCACGAGAAATCACGGCGTTTAGCACGCCTCTAGGCCACTTTGAGTTTCTACGAATGCCATTTGGTCTCAGAAATGCCCCACTAACATTTCAAAGAATGATCAACACCCTGTTTGCCGGACTAATTGGTAACACAGTCTGCGCTTATTTGGATGATCTAATAGTAGTCAGTAAGGACGCCGATTCCCATCTGATAAAACTGCGTGAAGTTTTGGCCAAACTTTCCACAGCAGGACTCAAAATAAAACTCTCAAAGTGCGAGTTTTTAAAATCCAGAATCCATTTCCTTGGTCATGTAGTCGACGGTGAGGGCATACACACAGTTAATGATAAAGTCAAAGCTGTATCTCAGTTCCCGCGTCCTACCTCAAATGATCATGTGCGTAGCTTTCTCGGATTATCTGGTTATAATCGTTCCTTTATCAAGGACTATGCAACATTAGCATCGCCCCGAACGAGGTTGCTCAAAAAAGATGCAGTGTTTATATAGGATGCTGAACACGAGGAAAGTATTACGGCATTGAAGACAGCGCTAACCAATGCCCCGGTTCTAGCATTCCCAGACTACACTCAACCTTTCACTCTCTGTACTGACGCTCCCGGAATTGGAGTCGGAGCAGTGCTCATGCAAGAGGACACGCGTGGGAAGTTTAGAGTGATAGCATTTGCAAGTCGCAAACTAATCGATGCTGAAACACGTTATTCGGTGACGCATTTAGAAACGTTAGCCGTTGTGTGGGCACTTAAGAAGTTCAAAGACATTATCTTTGGCTACAAGATAACTGTTTTTACTGATCATGCGGCAGTCACCGAACTGTTCCATGGCAGAAACTTATCAGGCAGATTAGCACGCTGGTATCTGACAATTCAAGAGTTTGACCCCGAATTTAGGTATTTACCTGGGAGGGCGAATGTTATCGCCGACGCTCTGTCAAGAAATATAGCACCAGTAATGCCTGTATCAACATTCACTCTTTCGCAGCTGGAAGATGAGCAACGACGCGACCAATATTGGTCAGCTGTTATTTTTGCTCTCGAATCGGGCGAGGATGTTAAACTCCCCAAGTTATTTCTTCCCTTAAGTCAGTCTGAATTACGACATAACATACTCAATAGGACGAGAAAATCTCCTGAGGGTAATGTGTCTCAAATAGTCGTACCTGACACGTTGCGCAAAGAAGTAATGACATTGTTCCACGATGTCCCACAAGCAGGTCACCAAGGTCGTGATAAATGCTTAGCGGATTTACGAAAGAAGTATTTCTGGAACACTATGAAGAAAGACATAGAATTACACATAGCTAATTGTTTGGCATGTGCTCAACATAAAGGATCAACAGGATCACCTGCCCCGATTCTACAATATCCTACACCAGACCGTCCGTTTGACACAGTCGCTGTTGATGTGTTACAACTCCCAATGAGTCATCAGGGATCAGGATACGTCTTAGTGTGTGCGGATCATTTTTCCAGGTTCGTGGTCTTGGTCCCACTAAAAAGCAAAACGGCCGAAGCAGTAGCCTATGCATTAGTGATGAATCTCATATGTCCATATACTACGCCTAAAGTTCTGCTCTCTGACAATGGCACAGAGTTCAAGGATGAGCTAATAGAGCATATATGTGCACAATATGGAATTAAACAAACTTTTGTGACAGCTTATCATCCACAGGCTAATGGCCTTGTTGAAAGAACCAATCGTAAAATCCTAGAAATACTGCGTCCAATCGTTAGTGGTTTTCAATACGCATGGGAGGATTGGTTACCGCAGGTTGCAGCGTCGATTAATGGGTCAGTTAATAGCTCTACGGGCAAAACACCCTACTATATTGTCTATGGCACAGATAAACGTCTGCCTTACGACATCCTTACAGAGGCGCCATACCCGGTATATAATACGGATGATTTTGCGGCAAAACAAATTCATGTCTTTACAGAAATTCATAACCAAGTACGATCACAGCTAGCGGCGTCACGCGCCGAAATGATCATCAAACAGCATAAACATGCTAAACCTATCGCACTGAACGTTGGGGACGCTGTTATGTTACAGGAACCTGAAAGGAACTCCAAACTTTCGGCGAAATTTTCTGGTACATTCCGCATAATCTCAAAAGAAGCAGGCAACAAATTCAAAATATGGAAGCCTAATGCACAGATCGCAGATGTCGTGCACGCGGATCGTCTGAAGAAGACCCAGATAAATGTCTTACCTCAAGTTGATGATAATGTGATTGATACATCCTTACAGACTGTTCAGAAGCAAAATGTCCCAAATGACTATTGTATGAAACTACGTTCTGCGAGTAGAAGTTAACTCGTACTTTCGCGTCAGATGGAAAACGTCGACGGCCAACTACAATCAGCATTGGACATTCTTCATGGTCTCAGCACAGCTTCGATGAATTCGACAATAGTTTCATGAACGTTGTCGTTCAAGCTGTATCTCAACAGAATCGTGTTATTTCTCAAACCTTTCACGCGATTACTGCTCTAGAATCAAAGGTTAATGCAATCATAATGGAGTCTAACCAAGTTTCGAGGATTGTTACTAGGTTACAGAAAGCAATCCCGACGTTAGAATGGCTCCTTTACTTCACAGAATATTTGCATGCTGCTGAAATTTCAGTTCATAAAATTGTAACCTCTAAAAATGAACTAATAGACAGCATTGTAGATGCCGGGATAGGACGTGTGGACGCGAAGCTTGTGCCTGTGCAGACGCTTCTTGAAGCTTTAAAAATAGCCAAGTTGCAGTATCATTTAACTCCTATTTTCAATGACAATGAGGTTCAATATCATTACCCACTGTTGGAGTCAACCCTCACGCACAATGCAATTCTGATCCACATTCCTATGCGAGGGCAACATGAGTTTAATGCATGGCATTTAGAACCCTTCCCCTGGTTTGTGAACGACACACTGTATACCCTAGATAGGCCTAAAGAACTTTTCTTAGTAGATGAAGAATATTCATTGTTATCAATAGAGGATTCTGAGGTACTGTCACGGTGTAAGTCGTCTTATCTACACCTACACGTATGTCCAGCCTACATGTTTGCATTTATTCCTGCTGCAGAGGGTATATGTGAATTGGCAGTCATACAACCAAATGTACGCACAGCGTTAGCGCAATGCAGTTATAGGCCAGTTAGTCTAAAGACTGCGTTCCACGCTCACCTTCACAATGTGCAGTATTTGTTCTTTCCAAATCTCACTACTGTAATTTTAAAATGCCAAAATGGTGTTAAGCAGCTAGTTGTGAAAGGGCATTACAAGGCTCCTGATTACTGTGAAATCACTTATAGTACATTACGGACCTTGCCTACTCATCAGCATTTTGCGTTAAATCGAAAACTCAAGTCTGCTTTAATTCCACTTCCTATAATGAATTTCACTATCAAGGATATTCAAATAGTATCAGAGAAATTAAAAGTGTTAGCTTTCTTGAACGAGACACATTTTGCTGATTTGAATAATAACTTACCATTTTACCTGTCACGGGAATTTGCACTACCAAGTCTTACGATTCCCTCTATTCTGTTAATTCTGGCAATAATGTTCCTGTTCTGTTATTACTGGGCAGTATCATCCAAATTCAACATTGTTCATAACATACTAACCCGTACGACACAAAAGTCTAGGTCCCCTGTAGTAGAGAATACCCCTACAGTAATTTCCCCAGCTTAGTGTCTACATATCTGTTTATAACATGGTTAGGGTTGTCTAGGATGTACTGTACTCTGTGAGTTATTTAGGCCTCACGGAGCTCGGCTGGTAGGTGACCGAGCGATGTAATAGGCCCCTGTCTCATCAACAGAACGTATTATATAAATGGGTCAATACATCTGATATTATATTCAGATTCACCACCCTGTAACTTTCCACTGTCTATGAGTAAGACATGAGATTGACACGTGAGCGGGCAACTTACCCAAGAGGGCGAGACCCATAGCTCAGCATTTCTGTAAGCACGCACTGCGATGCCCCTAAGCTTAAGTAGCTCACCTCAACTCATATCGAAAGGACGTGACCAAACGTTTATCATACATAAACGCCGTCCCTTTCTCATTCACTCCTAGACAGTGAGACTTACGGTTGATATACACTCGGGAATTATATATACAACCTTTTATAATAAAACAAAGGAACTACCGTTTGGGTTTCGTTACTTAAAACCCAAATATAAATATGTGTGAACGGACTGGTTAATTGGACAAGCAGCCGATTCACACCATCCCTGGACTGAAGTACTTAGCGTGGATGACGTGGAAACCAAATGGATAAATTATACCAACACCACCACGGAAGCTCACCACCACTTCTTCCCCGAGAAGTCCGTCAGATCTCACCCAGCTGACTTGCCCTGGATCACACCTCGGATCAAAAGACTTATGCAACAGAGAGACAGAGCCTTTCATCTCAATGACCACATCCGCTACAGGTCACTTCGCAACAGAGTCATCCGCGAAACACGCACTGCAAAGAAGTCCCACTACCCAACCAAATTACAACACCTGAAGCAGACCAACATCAGTCAATGGTATGGTAAGCTTAAAGAACTCTGTGGACTAAACAATATGACACACCCCCTCCCCTTCCTTAGCCATCTCACTAATGTTGACGCAGCTGAGCAAACAAATAACCATTTCGCTACTATATGCCAGACGCTCCCACGGCTTGACACAACCACTCTCCCTGCTTACCTACCAGCCCCCCTTCCCACTGACTTAGTAGAAGAATTTGACGTAGCAAAACGCCTGGACAAACTAAAATTAAAACGCTCTACCACCCCCATTGACTTACCAATGAAACTCTTCAAGGAGTTCTCCCCGGAGCTTGCTAAACCCCTCTGCTCCATCATCAATGCTTCTCTCAGTCAAGCCAGATGCCCAGCTGACTGGAAGACCTCTTATGTATCACCAGTGCCCAAGTCAACCAGCCCACAATCCTTAAATCAGCTACGACCTATTGCAATCACCCCAATACCCAGCCTAATCTGTGAAAGTTTTGTGTTTGACTGGGCTTATGCTGATATATTTATCCTAGTAGTATCGAAGAAAATGTTTAATATACTATAACTTATGTATAAACTGTATATAGTACTCTTATATACACTCCAAAAAAATAGTATCGATATAAAATAGTGTTGAAAAAATATGACACAACGGACGAAGGATTTTGAAAACCCTACCGAGACAACAGGAGTCAGTGTTCATTCTGAAATTCATCGATCACCTCAAGTACAGATAGGTTTTGTGAGTGACTGTGATTTGAAGTGTAGGGTGGGAGAAAAAAAATGATCTTTATCGTTGTATGTGGGAAGTAATCTATTGTGAAGATATGGGTACACAACAACACAACAAGAGGTGGTAGGTAACCAATGCATATAAATGAATAACTATATGTGCTAATGATGTGAAGAAAATAAATAGATAATATAAAAAAAATAAAGTGTTTTTGCATTATATTTTTCATCCTTGGCTGACTCACCTATAGACGTTCATGGTGTGTGTGTGTAATAATAATAATAATTAACGGTTTATTGAAAGAGCTTGTAGAATGAAAGGCAGTGCAAGTGTTAGCGGCCCTCAGATACCGAACAATCATCACACAAAGCACCTCAAAAACTCCCCCAGGCTAAGTGATATATTACTCAAACTCTTTATTTTGATGATTGAATAACAATTCTTTTTATTTCAGCGAACAAAAAGTGTTAGGAGGGTTTCTAAGGGGAAAATTTGGGAGAAATTCTTGGGGCGGCAGCACCAATAAACCCTTTTTACATGTGTTTTAATGTCACACAAATAACGTTTTCGCTAATAACGGCGTTTTTCAGGCATCTATTAAACGTTATTGGCGAGAGCCTACTGTATATGTATTAGCTGTCTGTCTCACTGTCTGTTTATTAATATTTCGTTTTCTCTATCTGTCTATTTTTTCTGTTTGTCTTCTGTTTGGAAGCAATGCTCTCTCTCTCTCTCTCTCTCTCTCTCTCTCTCTCTCTCTCTCTCTCTCTCGTATGCCTCTATTTACCAGCCGCCCTCTCTCTGCCACCCCTACACACACTTTACAGCATCATCAGACTAAACAAAGAATAACCAACATTATGAAGCAGAAATTGTGGGGACTTAGGCAGCATGAACAACACGGCCCTTAATTACGCTCTTGCCAACTCACTTTACTTCATTAGTACTACATGATTCACTACAACATTAGTACTACACGTTCACTACAACAATAGTACTACATATTCACTACAACACTAATACTACTTATTCACTACAACAGTAGTAATACATATTCACTACAACACTAGTACTGCATGTTCACTACAACACTAGTACTACATGTTCACTACAACACTAGTACTACATGTTCTCTACAACACTAGTACTACATATTCACTACAACACTAGTACCACATATTGACTACAACGCTAGTACTACATATTCACTACAACACTAGTACTACATATTCACTATAAAACTAGTACTACATGTTCACTACAACACTAGTACTACATATTCACTACAACACTAGTACTACATGTTCTTTACAACACTAGTACTGCATGCTCAATACAACACTAGTACTACATATTCACTACAACACTAATACTACATGTTCACTACAACACGAGTACTACATGTTCTCTACAACACTAGTACTACATATACTACATATTCACTACAACACGAGTACTACATATTCACTACAACACAAGTACCACATATTGACTACAACGCTAGTACTACATATTCACTACAACACTAGTACTACATGTTCTTTACAACACTAGTACTGCATGCTCAATACAACACTAGTACTACATATTCACTACAACACTTATACGATATGTTCACTACAACACTAGTACTACATGTTCTCTACAACACTAGTACTACATATTCACTACAACACTAGTACTACATATTCACTACAACAGTAGTACTACATGTTCTCTACAACACAAGTACTACATATTCAATACAACACTAGTACTACATGTTCACTACAACACTAGTCCTACATATTCATTACAACACTAGTACTATATGTTCACTACAACACTAGTACTGCATGTTCACTACAACACTAGTACTACATATTCACTACAACACTAGTACTACATATTCATTACAACACTAGTACTACATGTTCACTACAACACTAGTACTGCATGTTCACTACAACACTGGTACTACATATTCACTGCAGCACTAGTACTACACGTTCTCTACAACACTAGTACTAAATATTCACTACAACACTAGTACTACATATTCAGTACAACACTAGTACTGCATGTTCACTACAACACTGGTACTACATATTCACTACAGCACTAGTACTACACGTTCTCTACAACACTAGTACTAAATATTCACTACAACACTAGTACTACATATTCAGTACAACACTAGTACTACATATTCATTACAACACTAGTAATACATATTCACTACAACACTAGTACTGCATGTTGTCTACAACACTAGTATTACATATTCACTACAACACTAGTACTACATTTTCACTACAACACTAGTACTGCATGTTCTCTACAACACTAGTACTACATATTCACTACAACACTAGTACTACATATTCACTACAACAGTAGTACTACATGTTCTCTACAACACAAGTACTACATATTCAATACAACACTAGTACTACATGTTCACTACAACACTAGTCATACATATTCATTACAACACTAGTACTATATGTTCACTACAACACTAGTACTGCATGTTCACTACAACACTAGTACTACATATTCACTACAACACTAGTACTACATATTCATTACAACACTAGTACTACATATTCACTACAACACTAGTACTACATGTTCTCTACAACACTAGTACTATATATTCACTACATCACTAGTACTACATGTTCTCTACAACACTAGTACTACATATTCACTACAACACTAGTACTACATATTCATTACAACACTAGTACTATATATTCATTACAACACTAGTACTACAGTACATGTTCACTACAACACTAGTACTGCATGTTCACTACAACACTAGTACTTCATATTCACTACAACACTAGTACTACATATTCATTACAACACTACTACTACATGTTCACTACAACACTAGTACTACATATTCACTACAACACTAGTACTACATATTCACTACAACACTAGTACTACATATTCATTACAACACTAGTACTACATATTCATTACAACACTAGTACTACATATTCATTACAACACTAGTGCTACATATTCACTACAACACTAGTATTACATATTCACTACAACATTAGTATTACATATTCACTACAACACTAGTACTACATATTCATTACAACACTAGTACTACATATTCACTACCACACTATTACTACATGTTCTCTACAACACTAGTACTACATATTCACTCCAACATTAGTATTAAATATTCACTACAACACTAGTACTATAGTCACTCCAACACTAGTACTGTACAACTGCCCGTGTACCAGGTACTGTATGTTGTCGAAGGTAACTGTTCCAACCTAAATCTAATAAACATATGCTGACGTTGCTTTAACGCAATTAATATAAATCCTTTAAACTTAAAACACCGAAGTACGGTAACTATGGTTAGTACGTACAAATTAGTAGTGGTTATGTGTGCTCTCGTGTTTGGGCTTTGGGCGTCTTTGTTCTGCTTGGAATCGCGATTATAATGTGAAAAACTACAATTAGAATTAGATTTAAAACGGACACTGTCTCGTACCGATAGGACGTTACACAGGAGCATGAACTCTTTGTTGAGCTTCATGAGGGACCCACCTGTGCCCGAGCCCCGTCCGGCAGCCTGTGACTCCCCCTTGAGACAAATACCAGTCGTAGGCCGATATATGAAATATAAATGTCTCATAGGGGAGGTGTAGCAACTGCGTGATTTGATTAAAAAAGCCTCGATGGAGTCCTTCCCCATCGAGTTTCTTCTTCTGATAATGTTTATAGTTGTCGCTTTGCTCCTCACTCTCTTGGGAATTCGAAAATTGTATGAATTAATAAAATCTCGAAATGGATCACCCAAGGGCGTGCCTTCAGGTAATGCGCCTAAAGACATTCTGCCTGAAGACATTCTGCCTGAAGACATTCTGCCTGAAGAGGTATCTGAAGACATTTTGTCCATGGATGACCGTATAACTTTTATTGGGACTCGGATGAAAA
>NW_024757276.1:0-12027 GCF_018991925.1 Homarus americanus | reverse complement strand
TCCTGCAGTATCCCAGTTTCTTACCTTATGTTCTTATAACAAAAAAGAAAGAAAACACAGAAGTTCCCAAAAGCTTTCGTGCTTAAATTCCCATCTTCAGGGTGAAGTACAGACCACAAAATACAAACCAAGGTGTATATACACAGAGGAGAGGGTGAGACCAGGTCCACAATGGTTGAAGTGTTAGGTAATGACCCTACTAATCTTTAAAATAGCACACAACGGTTGGTGGTCAGGTCAGATGGTAAGGTGACCCGACCTTCTCACCTGATTTACAAATCTTCTTAATTACAAAATTGTCCAGTTTGTACATGCCATTACTCAAATTCATGTTGAATGCTTCGGTATGTTTAATAAGACTAGATTCTATGATGTTCCTATAATTCAAATTACAAATAATATTGAGGAGGCATTATCCCAGTCAATGCAATGCTTGTTATCCCTCAAATGAACAAACAGAGCATTGGATTCTGGCTTCATCTAACACTGTATTTGTGCTTTAATTCTAGTTGCCAAGATCTTTACCTGTCTGGCCTAAGTAAAAAAAATATTACATTCCTTGCAAGAACTTTATAAAATGCAACCAATTGTGTTGTTGGGGACAACGATTAACATTTGTTTAACAGTGCAGGTTTTAAATGCCACATTGACGTTCCAGGTTTTAGTTGTGAAGGAATGAAAATTTTTGTAAAATAGTAATAGATATTCTTACAGGTATGAATGGGCTTCAGGATCAGTTCCTATAAAATGCATTTTTCTTAGTAATGTTTGAGCATTTATCTATGAAAGATCTAGATATTTAGGTTTGAGCCAATATTATATATATATTTGTAATCCTCATCAATGAATTCGGACTGCAAATTCTCAAAGCGTAAAAACATTATTGAAAATACTGACTGTTTGACTTTATTATGGTGGGCAGAATAATAATGAATGTATGAGACACACATTAGTTGGTTTTATAAATACTGAACTCAAAAGTGTTACCTATTCTGTGTATCACACAGTCTCGGAATAAATTTACAGTCTTGCTCCTAATTCCACAGTGAATTTGATCGAGGGCTAAGTTATTGAGTTGTGGCAGAAAGCTTTTAGGTCCTCATTACATGCCGAAGACATAATACATCATAATATCTAATCAAGACTCTGAAGGTGGTAAATATTACAATAGTTTCTTTTAAAAGATTCCATATATAGGTTTGAATACAGGTGAAGTGGATTACCCATTGCAATATATATATATCCTCCAGTAAATGACTAAACGCCGTAAGCGAAAAATCCAAATCAGTCTCAACTGTGTGTATATGTATATATATATATATATATATATATATATATATATATATATATATATATACAGTATATATATATATATATATATATATATATATATATATATATATATATATATATATATGTATATATATATATATATATATATATATATATATATATATATATATATATATATATATATTTTCTATTAGCCCAATAGAGCAGGGACTCTGCATGAATAAACCTAACCTGGGATTGAGTTCACAGCAGTGACTGTGAATGCGTTCCCCGGTCACAGTCATGGGCTCGTGGGCTGTGGGTTCGAATCCTGGCGGGTTGAGGTGTTGATATATATATATGCATATATATATATATATATATATATATATATATATATATATATATATATATATATATATATATATATATATATATATATATATATATATATATATATATATATATATATATATATATATATATATATATATATATATATATATATATATATATGCAAGTAAATCACTGTAGATGCGTGTGATCCAGGTATATGCTGATAACCACAAGGAAAAAGAAAACACGAAGTTCCCAAGCGCTTTTGTGTAATTCACATCTTCAGGGGTGAGTATAGACTAAGGAGAAGTACAAAACAAGGTGTATATATACAGAGGAGAGAGAGATCCTGTGCATATATGCACAGTAATACCCCGCTTTACGCGGTTCTCGTTAACGCGTTTCCACATTTACGCAGTACCCCGCCGGAACCGAAATTCCCACTTTACGCAGTGCATCTACTCATATACGCGGGAAGCGGCGTGGGCAGGGCGCACACAAGGTAGCCCAGTCATCAAAACATTACCGAGTTCTTCACCCGCCACAGCCAGCCCAAGTCAGTCATAGTAAGGATATGGACTTATATGGACTTTTAGGGGTTTGACAAAGAGGCCCTGCAAGCCTCTGTGGTGGATAGTGATACAATTGATACAAGTGATACAGGTGAGGGCCAATAATCTGCCCTCTGCCTCGGAACCAACCTCCCATCCCCATGTGCGCAGCCATCTTTTCTACTAACGTAGGTGTTAAAAAACCTAATATTATTGATATTTTTCTTAATTATTAATTGTGTGTGCATACCATCAAAAAATTAAGATGTTATTTTGACTACAGGGTACGTATTGTGTCGAAAAAAGTGGTGTTTGGGGGTCGGCCCAGTCTCTATTTCAATTAATCCCATATGTTCTGTTATTTCATTTACACGTTTCTCGTTTTACACGGGCCTCCACGGGTTCAATTGACTGCGTAAATGCAGACCCCACTGTACTTACGTTCATACAATGGAGTGTTAGTTACAAGACTAGCGTGGTTATCCTTAAACTATATCTCACATATGTGAGAGCTCACTTGGATTAGGCAGTCCCCGACTTACGACGGGGTTAGGGACCCAAATCCAGGTCGTAAGTCGAATTGGTCATAAGTCGAAAATGTGAAAATAATACATAGAAAATCTAAAATGGGTGTCTCTTTTTCTTCTCAGCACCACAAAACTCTCACTTATAAGCTTGCCAGCCATTTTAAAGGGAATTACAAACAAAAATTTTGCCAGTACACAGCACAATCACTAACGTCGGGACTCAAAAATACGTAATTTGAAAAATTTTTGGTATGACTGGGACGGTCGTATGTCCGGGTGGTCGCAAGTCGAGTAGGTCGTAAGTCGGGGAGTACTTGTATATGATTCAGTTTGGTCACCGTATTATAAAATGCATATCGAATCCCTAAAAAGCAGTCAGAAAAGGATGACAATGCTAATCCTGGGCATTAGGAACCTTGAGTAAGAGACACATTAAAGCATCTGGATTTGCACTCCTCAACAGACATAGAGTGAGGGGCAATAAGATCGAGTTGTATAAATAGAAGACAGGGTTAAACATACGTTATATAAAAAAGGTACTTTAAGTATATAACCAGGAGCGAACTCTAGCAATGGTTTTAAATTAGACAAACTTAGATTTGGGGTGAGATAGGTAAACACTGGTTTGAAAATTGAGAAGTGGAACAAATTATCGAACATCAACATAACTGAGCATGCTGGGAGCCTCAAATTCATACAGTAGGTTGGACAGATACTATATAACGATGAGAAATATGGGTTGGGTGTAAACGTGGCTGCCTAGGAAGGCCAACAGACACAGTTTCTCAATTATGTTTTAACAGATTGCCTCTGATGGTGTGAGTGATGGGTCAATAAAGAGGTGTGTGGTGGGAAGTTGACTGATACTGAGGGATGGGTAGTGGAGATGATACTGATACTGGGGATGGGTGGTGAGGTGACTGATACTGAGGGATGGGTGGTGGGTGACTGATACTAGTGTAGTGGATTTCAAACGCTGTTTGTCGCTGGAGTGGAACTAATTCCCAGTGGTCTAGATCAGCCAGCCATACATCCGGAGCAGAGTCAACTACTAAGACCTGACCTCGTGGTGACCTCTCGATGGATGGTGGGATGGGTGGTGGGGAGTGACTGATACTGGGGGATGGGTGGTGGGGTGACTGATACTGGGGATGGGTGGTGGAGGTGACTGATACTGGGGATGGGTGGTGGGGTTGACTGATACTGGGGGATGGGTGGTGTGGGTGAAATATGCTGGGGATGGGTGGTGGGGTGACTGATACTCAGGGGATGGGTGGTGGTGACTGATGCTGGGATGGGTGGTGGAGTTGACTGATACTGGGGATGGGTGGTGTGGGTGACTAATACTGGGGATAGATGGTGGAGGTGACTGACACTGAGCAGTGGTGGGCACAGCTAAACGAGTTAGCATCACTAACCATAATCTGCCAACTAAAAGTTAACTTCCTAATGCTAAACCTCAAACAGCTAATTGCGGAAGCTAACGCTAGCTAACATTATGATTTTAGTTTCTTTTTGGGGAACCAAAACTGATCTAGAGAGGTGGGGGTGACTGATGACTAGGGGATGGGTGGTGGGGTGATTTATAATGAGGACGGGTGGTGGGGGTGACTGATACTAGGGATGGTGGTGGGGGTGACTGATACTGAGGACGGGTGGTGGGGGTGACTGATACTAGGGGATGGGTGGTGGGGGTGATTTATAATGAGGACGGGTGGTGGGGTTGACTGATACTAGGGGATGGGTGGTGGGGTGACTGATACTGAGGGACGGGTGGTGGGGGTGACTGATACTGAGGGATGGGTGGTGGGGGTGACGGTACTAGGGGATGGGTGGTGGGGTGACTGATACTGGGGATGGGTGGTGGAGGTGGCTGATGCTGGGGGTGGTGGGGTGACTGATGCAGGGGATGGGTGGTGGGGTGACTGATGCTGGGGGATGGGTGGTGGGGGTGACTGATGATGCTGTGGTATGGGTGGTGGGGATGGCTGATACTGAGGGATGGGTGCTGGGGAGTGAAGGCTATTACTGAGGGGCCGGGTGGTGGGGTGGCCTATAGTGAAGGATGGGAGGTGGGGGTGGCCTGTAGTGAAGAATAGGTGGTGGGGTGGCCTATAGTGAAGAATAGGTGGTGGGGTGGCTTATAGTGAAGGATGGGGAGGTGGGGTGGCCTATGTTGAAGGATGGGTGGTGGAGGTGGCCTATAGTGAAGGATGGGAGGTGGGGGTGGCCTATAGTGAAGGATGGGAGGTGAGGTGGCCTATAGTGAAGGATGGGAGGTGGGTGGCCTATAGTGAAGGATGGGTGGTGGGGTGGCCTATGAGGTGAGGATGGGTGGTGGGGTGGCCTATAGTGAAGGATGGGTGGTGTGGGTGGCCTATAGTGAAGGATGGGTGGTGTGGGTGGCTTATAGTGAAGGATGGGTGGTGTGGGTGGCCTATAGTGAAGGATGGGTGGTGGAGGTGGCCTATAGTGAAGGATGGGGGTGGGGGGTGGTCTATAGTGAAGGATGGTGGTGGGGGTGACATAGTGAAGGATGGGTGGTGGTGGGTGGCCTATAGTGAAGGATGGGAGGTGGGGTGAGGCCTATAGTGGAAGAGTGGGAGGTGGGGTGACCTATAGTGAAGGATGGGTGGTGGAGGTGGCCTATAGGAAGGATGGGTGGTGGGGTGGCCTATAGTGAAGGATGGGAGGTGGGGTGGCCTGTAGTGAAGGATGGGGTGGTGGCCTATGAGTGAAGGATGGGAGGTGGGAGGTGGCCTATGGTGGAAGGATGGGTGGGTGGGGTGGCCTATAGTGAAGGATAGGTGGGGTGGGTTGGCCTATAGTGAGGATGGGTGGTGTGGGTGGCTTATAGTGAAGGATGGGGGAGGTGGGGGTGGCCTATAGTGGAAGGATGGGAGTGGGGTGGCCTATGGTGAGAAGGATGATGGTGTGAGGTGGCCTATAGTGAAGGATGGGTGGTGGGGGTGGCCTATAGTGAAGGATGGGTGGTGGGGGTGGCTATAGTGAAGGATGGGTGGTGTGGTGGCTTATAGTGAAGGATGGGAGGTGGGGGTGGCCTATAGTGAAGGATGGGAGGTGGGGTGGCTATAGTGAGGATGGGAGGTGGGGGTGGCCTATAGTGAGGATGGGTGGTGGGGGTGGCCTATAGTGAAGGATGGGTGGTGGAGGGGAGGTGGTCTATAGTGAAGGATGGGAGGTGTGGGTGTCATAGTGAAGGATGGGAGGTGGGGTGGCCTATAGTGAAGGATGGGTTGGGGGTGGCTATAGTGAAGGATGGGTGGTGGGTGGCCTATAGTGAAGGATGGTGGTGGGGGTGGCCTATAGTGAAGGATGGGGAGGTGGAGGTGGCCTATAGTGAAGGATGGGTGGTGGGGGTGGCCTATAGTGAAGGATTGGTGGTGGGGGTGGCTATAGTGAAGGATGGGTGGTGGGGTGGCCTATAGTGAAGGATGGTGGTGTGGGTGAACTATAGTGAAGGATGGGTGTGTGGGTGGCCTAGAGTGAAGGATGGGTGGTGGGTGGCCTATAGTGGAAGGATGGGTGGTGGGGGTGTCTATAGTGAAGGATGGGTGGTGGGGGTGGCCTATAGTGAAGGATGGGTGGTGGTGGGTGGCCTATAGTGAAGGATGGGTGGGGTGGTGGCCTATAGTGAAGGATGGGAGGTGGGGGTGACCTATAGTGAAGGATGGGTGGTGGAGGTGGCCTATAGAGAAGGATGGGTGGTGGGGGTGGCCTATAGTGAGAAGGATGGGAGGTGGGGGTGGCTATAAGTGAAGGGGATGGGGTGTGGAGCATGGCCTATAGTGAAGGATGGGTGGTGGGGGTGGCCTGTAGTGAAGGATGGGAGGTGGGGTGGCCTATAGTGAAGGATGGGAGGTGAGGGTGGCCTATAGTGAAGGATGGGAGGTGGAGGTGGCCTATAGTGAAGGATGGTGGTGGGGGTGGCCTATAGTGAAGGTGAGGTGGAGTTGGCCTATAGTGAAGGATGGGTGGTGTGGGTGGCTTATAGTGAAGGATGGGAGTGGGGGTGGTGGCCTATAGTGAAGGATGGGAGGTGGGGGTGGCCTATAGTGAAGGATGGGTGGTGGGGTGGCTATGTTGAGGATAGGTGGGTGGCCTATAGTGGAAGGATGGGTGGTGGGGTGGCCCTGTGAGGATGGGTGGTGGGGGTGGCCTATAGTGAAGGATGGGTGAGGTGGGGTGGCCTAAGTGAATGGGTGGTGTGGGTGACATAGTGGAAGGATGGGAGGTGGTGGTGGCCTATAGTGAAGGATGGGGAGTGGGGTGGCCTATAGTGAAGGATGGGAGGTGGGGGTGGCTATAGTGAGGATGGGTGGGGGGGTGGCCTATAGTGAAGGATGGGTGGTGGAGGACTGGAGGTGGTCTCATGGTGGAAGGATGGGGAGATGTGGGTGGCATATAGTGAGGATGGGAGGTGGGGGTGGCCTATAGTGGAAGGATGGGTGGGGGTGGCCTATGGTAGAAGGATGGGTGGTGGGGTGGCCTATAGTGAAGGATGGGTGGTGGGGTGGCCTATGGTGAAGGATGGGTGGTGGGAGGTGGCCTATAGTGAGGTGGGTGGTGGAGGTGGCCTGTAGTGAAGGATGGAGGTGGTGTGGGTGACATAGTGAAGGATGGGAGGTGGGGGTGGCCTATAGTGGAAGGATGGGTAGTGGGGTGGCCTATAGTGAGAGGATGGGTGGTGAGGGTGGCCTATAGTGGGGATGGGATGTGGGGTGGCCTATAGTGAAGGATGGGGAGGTGGGGTGGCCTATAGGTGAAGGATGGGTGGTGGAGGTGGCCTATAGTGAAGAATGGAGGTGGTGTGGGTGGCCTATAGTGAAGAATGGGGGAGGTGATGGTGGCTATAGTGAAGGATGGGAGGTGGGGATGGCCTATGGTGAAGGATAGGTGGTGTGGTGGCCATAGTGAAGATGGGAGGTGGGGTGGCCTATAGTGAAGGATGGGGGGTGGGGTGGCCTGGTGTGAAGGATGGGTGGTGTGGGTGGCCTATAGTGAAGGATGGGTGGGGTGGCTATAGTGAGGAATAGGTGGTTTGGTGGCCTATAGTGAAGGATGGGGAGGTGGGGTGGCCTATAGTGAAGGATGGGTGGTGGAGTGGCCTATAGTGAAGGATGGGAGGTGGGGTGGCCTATAGTGAAGGATGGGTGGTGGGGTGGCCTATAGTGAAGAATGGGTGATGTGGGTGGCCTATAGTGAAGAATGGGGGTGGGGGTGGCCTATAGTGAAGAGATGGGTGGTGGGGGGTGGCCTGTAGTGAAGGATGGGTGGTGGGGGTGGCCTATGGTGAAGGATGGGTGGTGGGGTGGCCTATAAGTGAAGGATGGGAGGTGGTGGTGGCATATAGTGGAAGGATGGGTGGTGGGAGGTGGCCTATAGTGAAGAATAGGTGGTGGGGTGCATAGTGGGATGGGGAGTGGGGTGGCCTATAGTGAAGGATGGAATGGTGGTGGCCTATAGTGAAGGATGGGTGGTGGGGTGGCCTATAGTGAAGAATGGGTGGTGTGGGTGGCCTATAGTGGAAGGATGGGAGGTGGGTGGCCTATAGTGAAAGAATAGGTGGTTTGGTGGCCTATAGTGAAGAATGGGAGGTGGGGGTGGCCTATAGTGAAATGGGGTGGGGTGGCTATAAGTGAAGGATGAGGAGGTGGGGGTGGCCTATAGTGAAGGATGGGTGGTGGAGGTGGCGTATAGTGAAGGATGGGTGGTGGAGGTGGCCTATAGTGAAAGGATGGGTGGTGGGGGTGGCCTATAGTGAAGGATGGGTGGTGTGGGTGGCTTAGTGAAGGATGGGTGGTGTGGGTGGCTTATAGTGAAGGATGGGTGGTGTGGGTGGCCTATAGTGAAGGATGGGTGGTGGAGATGGCCTATAGTGAAGGATGGGTGGTGGAGGTGGCCTATAGTGAAGGATGGAGTTGAGGGTGGCCTATAGTGAAGGATGGGAGGTGGGGGTGGCCTATAGAGAAATAGGTGGTTTGGGTGGCCTATAGTGAAGAATGGGAGTGGGTGGCCTATAGTGAAGGGATGATGGTGGGGTGGCCTATAGTGAAGGATGGGAGGTGGGGGTGGCTATAGTGAAGGATGGGTGGTGGGGTGGCCTATAGTGAAGGATGGGAGGTGGGTGGCCTATAGTGAAGGATGGGTGGTGGAGATGGGCTATAGTGAAGTGGGTGGTGGAGGTGGCCTATAGTGAAGGATGGGTGGTGGGGTGGCCTATAGTGAAGGATGGGAGGTGGGGGTGGCCTATAGTGAAGGATGGGAGGTGGGGTGGTCTATAGTGAAGGATGGGAGGTGGGGGTGGCTATAGTGAAGGATGATGGTGGAGAGGGAGCTTATAGTGAAGGATGGGTGGTGGGGTGGCCTATAGTGGAAGGATGGGAGGTGGGGGTGGCCTATAGTGAAGGATGGGAGGTGGGGGTGGCCTATAGTGAAGAATGGGTGGTTTGGGTGGCCTATAATTGAAGGATGGGAGTGGGGGTGGCCTATAGTGAAGGATGGGTGGTGGGGTGGCCTATAGTGAAGGATGGGAGGTGGGGTGGCCTATAGTGAAGGATGGGTGGTGGGGTGGCCTATAGTGAAGAATGGGTGGTGTGGGTGGCCTATAGTGAAGGATGGGAGGTGGGGTGGCCTATAGTGAAGAATGGTGGTTTGGGTGGCCTATAGTGAAAGAAGAATGGATTGAGGGTGGCCTATAGTGAGAAGGTGGGGTGGGGGTGGCCTACAGTGAAGGATGAGGGGGTGGGGTGGCCTATAGTGAAGGATGGGTGGTGGAGGTGGCCTATAGTGAAGGATGGGTGGTGGAGGTGGCCTATAGTGAAGGATGGGTGGTGGGGGTGGCCTATAGTGAGAAGGATGGGTGGTGTGGGTGGCCTATAGTGAAGGATGGGTGGTGTGGGTGGCTTATGGTGAAGGATGGGTGGTGTGGGTGGCCTATAGTGAAGGATGGGTGGAGGTGGCCTATAGTGAAGGATGGGTGGTGGAGGTGGCCTATAGTGAAATGGTAGGTGGGGTGGCTATAGTGAAGGATGGGAGGTGGGGGTGGCCTATAGGGGAAAGAATAGTGGTGGGTGGCCTATAGTGAAGGATGGGAGGTGGGGGTGGCCTATAGTGAAGGATGGGAGGTGGGGTGGCCTATAGTGAAGGATGGGAGGTGGGGGTGGCCTATAGTGAAGGATGGGAGGTGGGGGTGGCTATAGTGAATAGGTGGTTTGGGTGTGGCTATAGTGAAGAATGGGGAGGTGGGGTGGCCTATAGTGAAGGATGGGTGGTGGGGTGGCCTATGGTGAAGGATGGGGTGGCCTATAGTGAGGATGGTGGTGGGGGTGGCCTATAGTGAGGATGGGAGGTGGGGTGGCCTATAGTGAAGGATGGATGGTGGAGATGGGCTATAGTGGAAGAGGATGGGTGAAGGTGGCCTATAGTGAGAAGGATGGGTGGTGGGGTGGCCTATAGTGAAGGATGGGAGGTGGGGGTGGCCTATGGTGAAGGATGGGAGGTGGGTTGGTCTATAGTGAAGGATGGGAGGTGGGGGTGTGGCCTATAGTGAGAAGGATGGGTGGTGGAGAGGGGCTATAGTGAAGGATGGGTGGTGGAGGTGGCCTAAGTGAGAAGGATGGGAGGTGGGGGTGGCCTATAGTGGGATGGGAGGTGGGGTGGCCTATAGTGAAGAATAGGTGGTTTGGGTGGCCCTATAGTGAGGAGATGGGAGGTGGGGTGGCCTATAGTGAGGAAAGGGATGGGGTGGTGGGGTGGCCTATAGTGAAGGATGGGAGGTGGGGGTGGCCTATAGTGAAGGATGGGTGGTGGGGTGGCCTATAGTGAGAATGGGTGGTGTGGTGGCCTATAGTGAAGGATGGGAGGTGGGGGTGGCCTATAGTGTGAAGAATAGGTGGTTTGGGTGGCCTATAGTGAAGAATGGGAGGTGGGGTGGCCTATAGTGAAGGATGGTGGTGGGGTGGCCTATAGTGAAGGATGGGAGGTGGGGGTGGCTATAGTGAAGGATGGGTGGTGGGTGGCTATAGTGGAAATAGGTGGTGTGGGTGGCCTATAGTGAAGGATGGGAGTGGGGTGGCCTATGGTGAAGAATGGGTTTTGGGTGGCCTATAGTGAAGAATGGGAGGTGGGGGTGGCCTATAGTGAAGGATGGGTGTTAAGGTGGCCTATAGTGAAGGATGGGTGGTGGGGGTGGCCTATAGTGAAGGATGGGTGGTGGGGTGGCTTATAGTGAGAGGATGGGTGGTGGGGTGGCCTATAGTGAAGGATGGGGAGGTGGGGGTGGCCTATAGTGAAGGATGGGTGGTGGGGGTGGCCTATAGTGAAGAATGAGGGGTGTGGGTGGCCTATAGTAGAAGGATGGGGGTGGGGGTGGCCTATAAGTGAATAAAATAGGTGGTTTGGGTGGCCCATAGTGAAGAATGGGAGGTGGGGTGGCCTATGGTGGAAGGATGGGTGGTGGGGTGTATAGTGGAAGGATGAGAGGTGGGGTGGCCTATAGTGAAGGATGGGTGGTGGAGGTGGCCTATAGTGAAGGATGGGTGGTGGAGTGGCTATAGTGAGGATGGGTGGTGGGGGTGGCTATAGTGAAAGAATGGTGGTTGGGTGGCCCATAGTGAGAATGGGAGGTGGGGTGGCCTATAGTGAGAAGGATGGTGGTGGGGGTGGCCTATAGTGAAGGATGAGAGGTGGGGGGTGGCCTATAATTGAAGGATGGGTGAGGTGGGGGTGGCCTGTAATGAAGGATGGTGGTTTGGGTGGCTATAAGTAAGAATGGGAGGTGGGGTGGCCTGTAGTGGAAAGGATGGGTGGTGGGTGGTCTATAGTGAAGATGGGTGGTGGGTGGCCTATAGTGAAGGATGGGTGAGGTGGAGTGGCCTAGTGAAGGATGGGTGGTGGGGGTGGCCTATAGTGAAGGATGGGGAGGTGGGGGTGGCCTATAGTGAAGGATGGGAGGTGGGGGTGGCCTATAGTGAAGAATGGGTGGTTTGGGTGGGTCATAGTGAAATGGGAGGTGGGGGGTGGCCTGTGAAAGGATGGGTGGTGGGGTGGCCTATAGTGAAGATGGGAGGTGGGGGTGGCCTATAGTGAAGGATGGGTGGTGGGGTGTCCATAGTGAAGAATGGGTAGTGTGGGTGGCCTATAAGTGAAGGATGGGAGGTGGGTGGCCTATAGTGAGGTGGTTTGGTGGCCTATAGTGAAGAATGGGAGGTGGGGGTGGCCTATAGTGAAGGATGGGTGGTGGGGGTGGCCTATAGTGAAGGATGGGTGGTGGGGGTGGCCTATAGTGAAGGATGGGAGGTGGGGGTGTGTGCATGTGA
>NW_024757275.1:0-13116 GCF_018991925.1 Homarus americanus | reverse complement strand
ATCTGTCTCGCTTCCCATCATATAGAGTCACCCGTCACCAGCCTGTTCTAACTGTCCGTCCCACCACTTAGCATCACCCATCACCAGCCTGTTCTAACTGTCCGTCCCATCACTTAGCATCACCCATCACCAGCCTGTTCTAACTGTCCGTCCCACCACTTAGCATCACCCATCACCAGCCTGTTCTAACTGTCCGTCCCATCACTTAGCATCACCCGTCACCAGCCTGTTCTAACTTTCCGTCCCGTCACTTAGCATCACCCATCACCAGCCTGTTCTAACTGTCCGTCCCACCACTTAGCATCACCCATCACCAGCCTGTTCTAACTGTCCGTCCCACCACTTAGCATCACCCATCACCAGCCTGTTCTAACTGTCCGTCCCATCACTTAGCTTCACCCATCTCCAGCCTGTTCTAACTGTCCGTTTCGTAAATCACACGACGTCTGGCTCTCCTAGATATGCTGATTGACAACGTGAAGGTATGTCAGTCAGTGTGAGTTAAGGAGAGTGACTTCTGTAGTGGGGAAGGAGTGAGTTAAGATTGAGTTTAGGCCTCAGTTCTTAATAGGCCCCGATCCATTAGGTGTGGGGCCCATTTGACGAGCCACCAATAATTTAGTAGTGCGGTAGTGAGAACGTCATCACCTCTCACAGTTGCAGCAGTAGAGACGACATAAGGGAAGTGTGTTGACATAGTCTGTCGTGTTATTCACCCAAGCGATACACCCAGGTCACACAACAATGTTTCTTATTTGATTACAGTACCCAATATTTTCGTCCCCCCCCAACACATTGCCCTAACATCTATCATGGTTATTACCCTCCCACACATCCCCTTACATAAACCTCGACTACCCTCACACATCCAGTCTCCCCACATATACACTCCCCCCTCACTTCATAACTCGTAGTTAACCTGTGTAGTCACTCCTTGTCTATCTCACTTTAGTACCGTAACTGTTCTGAAACTGTTAAAAGATCCAGTCCTCCTTGTCATCATATACAAGTAATATTATTTACCACTAATATTACTTGTGTATTTCTTGACAACAAAGTGACCCACTCATCTCTGTTTTGTTTTATTTTCAGTTTTTTGCCTGCCATATTTTTCAATAAACCGTTAATTATTATTACTACTACACACTTCCAACGTTTCCCGACACCCACAATCTGACACTGTCCAGTTTATCCTATGTTGTTTTTACGTGTTTTTCTCTATACGAAAAACTATAATAAATACTAAATTGCTGTTATTAATAACTTATATACTGCAGTTATATGTTATGGGAGGGTAGTGTGGAGCGATGGTGAGGCGCGGTGGGGGTGGTTGTGGGAACAGGGGCAGTGTAGAGGGTCGCCATCAGTAGCCAACACACACACACACGTCACACATGCCAGTCACCACTACCGCCACCACCAACCACACACTAGTACACACCTTCCTCATATCGCAACACCATCATCATCTTCATCATGTCATATGTGATTACACGCGGTGCCAGCCAATCACAGTCGCCTCTTTTTATCATCTTCCTTCCTCGCCCAATCACACGCGAGAGTGGGAATGGCGAGTTTTTTATCAATCCCAAAACCCGCCCCTTTCCTGGATGTGGTGTAATTATTGGAGGCCGGCGGTAATGCGCGGCGCCCCATTGGTTGAGGCTGCAGCTGCCGGGTTATTCAGGTAACAGGAAGGTCCTTATATAGAAGTCGGAACGTGATTTATCGGCGAGTGTGTGGGAGCCATGGGGGAGGACGTGTGTGTCTCCTCCTCCATTTAGTGAAGTTTCTCTCTTACATTGTATTATCACACCACCTGAATGATCCCCTTCACACATAACTCACCAAGTCTTGTGTTTTATTAGTTAGTGATGATGTGATAATATTTTTGAGGCGTATATGATAAGTGTGTTTGGTAGTGCATTCTAAACCTCCATTACATAAGTGGGTGTGTGGGATACCACCGTTCACCCCCTCCTTCTTCACTACCTCCCCCTATACACTCCTTCCACTCCCTTCACCCCCTCCCCTTCTCTACATCCCCCCCTCCCCCACCACCTCCTCTAACCCTCACCCTTAGCGGTGAAAAATCCCTCATTGTGGCTCCAAATCTTTTAAAATGGCAAAGAAAACCTTTTCCCATGAGGCGGACGGACGGGTGGAGCCAAAAGAGCTTTCCTGAAATTCGTTATGATTTTCTCGGCTAGTCCATCCCTCGGGCCACGGCGGTTTCTACAGGGTTTTCTCAGGGACTCTCTCCGGTTTCTGCGAGTGTTCCCAGGGCTGAGGTATTTACAGGTCGAGACGTTTTGTGACTGTTAACTGTCTGGGAGGGAAGGAGGGGTGACGGATGCCGAGGCTTTGTTGTGTCCCCTTCCGCCCCGACATGTCACCTGAGACCCGCCAGCCAGTTACGACAGGACTGTGTGACCGTTGCTATTATCATCACCACTACTACTGCCATCACTACCACCACCATTTCTGTGACTACCACCACGTATCACCACTCACCACCACGTCATCTGCACCACTTATAATCACCACTAATACTACTACTAACGTGACCACTGCTGTTATCACCACCACCACTACCACCACCACCACCACTACCACCACCACCACTACCACTACCAACACTGAAACTTGTTACTGTTCGCTTTGTGTCCATTCCTCTCCCCTCCCCTTCTCTGTCTTTCTTCCATCTTCTTTCTCTTCTCTCCTCTTTCTCCTCCTTCTTTCTTCCTTCTCACTTTCCTCCTACTCCTTATCTTCTTCCTTCTCCTTCCTCCGCCTCTTCTTCTTCCTCTTCCCCTTTACGTCCCTCCTCTTCTTCCTCCTCTTCTCCTCCTCCTCCCCCTCCTTCCCCTCCCCCTCCTCCCTCTCCTCCTCCCCCCTCCTCCCCACTCCTCCTTCCCCTCCTCCCCACTCCTTCCCCTCCCCCTCCTCCCCCTCCTCCCCCTCCTCCTTCCTCTCTCCTCCTCCCCCTCCTCCCCCGCTCCCTCCTCCCTCCCCCTCCTCCCCACTCCTCCTTCCTCCTCAACCACCTCCTCCTCCCTCCTCCTCCTCCTTCCTCCTCCTTCCCTTCCTCCTCCCTCCCCTTTCTCCTCCTCTCCTCCTCCTCCTTCTCCCTCCTCCTCTCCTCCCACTCCTATTTTCTCCTCCTCCCTCCTCCTCCTCCTCCTCCTCCTCCCTCCTCCTCCCCTCCCCCCTCCTCCTCCACCCCCTCCTCCTCCCTCCTCCTCCCCTCCTCTCCCTCCTTCCTTCCTCCCCCTCCTTCCCTCCTCCTCCTCCTCCTCCTCCCCTCCTCTTTCTCCTCCTTCCCTCCTCTTCCCCCTCCCTCCTCTTCCCCCTCCCCCCTTCTTCCTCCTCACCCAGGGAGAGATGGACGAGAGATACAAGTCGTGTAATATCCGCTGAGGACGCTGCTAGTGACGTCATCATCTCAGGCCTGGCCTGGCGTGGACTTGGAGCCTATACCTATAGTCTTAGTAGCCCCATTGCTTACATTGCCCCGTAGCCCGTCCTCGACAAGCTATACCTGATTTATGGGTTCATCGTGTAGCCCCCTTCCCTCCCTCCCTCCCTCCCCCTCTCTCAGTAGTGGCTGTATAAGAAACGTGTAAAATACTTCAGCTATATAGTAAACGTGTTCGTATGTATAGCCTCAGTTGTGCTACACGATGAAAACTACTAGACGATGGCAGGTCTGTGGCACCTTGGGGAGTCTAGCCAGTTACACCAAGTTACCTCCGTGAATTTCCGCCTTTATTTAGTTGTGGTCGTATTCTTTAATACGCTAGTTGTTAACATTTAGGTGAGAATAAGTAAATATTATCAAAACATCATTGAAAAACTCATAAGTGACTTTGTAATATAATTCAGTCGAGATAATAATATAAACACGAACGTGCTGGTCAAGCTCAGAGCTGTCCAGGGGTCATCTGGCCCTCCGGGTCGAGGTTGATCGGTGTTTTTTTCTTTTTTTTCTTTTAATTGTTTCAATATGTGTTAAAGTCATTACTGTGTTAACAATATAATATAAAAGACAAAGAACATTTAAATATACGTATTTAGTTTCAGGGTTTAATTAGTTATTTATTACTTACATTTATTACTATGATATTTGTTTTCGTCTCATGTGCACAGTTTAAGTCTTTACTGTTGTTTTAAGTAACTTTAGATTTAGTTGTTTTTCTCCCAAACTTATGTTGACATTTACATTGTTTAGAATATATCATATAACGCGTCATGATCATCCTGTGTTTATAAAGATAAGAGTTAAGTAATATTCCTTAAGGTTAAGTTACTTAAACTATTCACGTGGACCTAATATGATGACCTACATGGTCACCTATGGCCAGTGTGTGTGTCCACTAAGAAGGGGTAAAGGAATACTTTTTATTGTTATAATAATGTAAATTAATTGACACATAATAATATTATCACTGTTTCATATAAGACGTCATTTACACTCATAAGATATTCCAATATACCTAAAGCAGGTTACGTTACGTTACGTTATGTTTTGTATGAAGCTTTTCATTTGTATGTATTACTGTAAGGAAAAAATGACAGTAAGTGTTAAATTTAATACAAATGTAAACTAAAGTGTAAAAAAATCAGAAGGAAAAATGACAATAAAAATTGGATTGTCGGCCATTAACTTGGTAACACCTTTTGTATTAACCGATACGTGATGCCTTAATGAGCCTTAAGACACTGGTGCCGTTCTCACTGTAAGGCTGCTATAATTCTCTGACGCTGTTGTACACAACCGACTTGGTTGTTCCCACGGGTGTAGAGATTAACCAATGGCCTCCAGGCTGCTGGCACGAAGAACAACATTGATAGCCATTAAAAATTTAGATTGTTTAGGCCGAAATACTTTTACTTACGAAACACTGCTAGCATGTATTGGCAAGGGCAGCCCGGAACCGTCAGGAACTCCGCCGATTGGATCCCATAGGCCACCCTTCTTCGCCAATCTCCTTAGGTGCTGAGGCAACTGAGGGTCTTCAGGACTCCGCCGAGAGGGCCAGAACAGCCGTCCTCACGCCCCCAAGGAGTGATGCTAGCGAAGGTCCCGCTGGACCCCCGAGTAAAGTTGAGACTTTTCCTCTATTTCTCTTTAAGACAGAGAGGTAACACTGGTTAGTGACGCTAAGAGTATCTACTGTCATATCTTGATATATTATTACTTAATTTATAGTGTCGTCCACAACACACCGAGACTTTGGTGTTTGTTTCTGTGAGTTAAGGAGATACAGTGAGTCAACCTGAGACGTTAGTCAGCTGGTGCACAAGTTTTGAATTACGATCACAAGTACTCATATTTCATTATTTCTATTATCCTCGCTGGGTGGGAGATATAAACTAATGTTATAGTTATAATTATAGGCACCAGTAACTCATGTAATGTTATCGGTATACAGTCCCCAGTAACTTATTGACATATTCTTCACATTTTTGCTTTTTTTACGAGATTAGTCAGGTCACAGGTCAATGACCCACATCAGGGCCTGGGGGGCGAAAATATAATAATAATAATAATAATAATAATAATAATAATAATAATAAAAGAGAGAAACATTATATGTATGTTGTGTTGTCAAGGTAAAAGAAACAATTGTGACCTGCAATTGTGTAAAAATGAGGCAGAAAGTCAATAAGAAGTGTGACGTAGATGTTTCATATTTATATACAGTAGCATAATGAAGTGATGATCTTCACGGCCAGGAGGAGTTGTGCTGAAAGCCCGACGGTGTATTCAGTGTCTTCCAGGAGCAGTATGATAGTGTGTAAGTTGGTGGATGATAAAGTGGCAACACACTGTAGGAGCCTCCTGAGGGATCCTCCACGTAATAAATGGTGAGTTATTGACGTGGGTCTTGTGTGTGTGTGTGTGTGACCTGTGGTGAAATGGTCAGCATCCTGCCCGAGTTCGATCCTCGGCAGGGTGAAACTATGGGCAAGTTTCTTTATGCCATTTGCCTCTGTCTACCCAGCAGTAATTGGTACTCTGGATGTTAATCGATTTGCGGATCGTGTTCCGGGGTAATGGTTAGCCAGTGCAGTTGGCGAGCTGTCCAGTCTTCTCGGACTATTCCTTGACACTGGGTCATGCAGCTCGTTAACTTAGGGTGAGGTTGTTGTGTTGGCGACAGCTTCTACACTTTAACAAATTCACGCCTAGGAGGCCCTTGGGCCGGCCATCCTCGATTTCGAGGGGCTTCCATTATTATGTGTGTGTGTGCTATATAATCCACTATGGATGTGGTAATCATTATTTTACTTGGACTGATGGATGACACGTAGGAGTGGATGTCGTCGCTCTATATGCGCCGGATGAATGTTGGAGGAGGTGACGACGGGTAGCATGAATCGGCTGCTTGTCCAATTAACCAGTCCGTTCACACATATTTATATTTGGGTTTTAAGTAACGAAACCCAAACGGTAGTTCCTTTGTTTTATTATAAAAGGTTGTATATATAATTCCCGAGTGTATATCAACCGTAAGTCTCACTGTCTAGGAGTGAATGAGAAAGGGACGGCGTTTATGTATGATAAACGTTTGGTCACGTCCTTTCGATATGAGTTGAGATGAGCTACTGAAGCTTAGGGGCATCGCAGTGCGTGCTACAGGAATGCTGAGCCATGGGTCTCGCCCTCTGCAAGTTGCCCGCTCACGTGTCAATCTCTATGTCTTACTTCCATAGACAGGAAAGTTACAGTGGTGAATCTGAATATAATATCAGATGTATTGACCCATTTTATATAATACGTTCTGTTGATGAGACACAGGGCCTATATTACACTTTAACAAATTCACGCCTAGGAGGCCCTTGGGCCGGCCATCCTCGATTTCGAGGGGCTTCCATTATTATGTGTGTGTGTGCTATATAATCCACTATGGATATGGTAATCATTATTTTACTTGGACTGATGGATGACACGTAGGAGTGGATGTCGTCGCTCTATATGCGCCGGATGAATGTTGGAGGAGGTGACGACGGGTAGCATGAATAAGCTGGTTTACATTCTACCTTACCTATCATGCCTATGGCGACTGTATCCTGCCTACTGTTCGTATCGCGGCGATAGCATGCCAGGTTCGTATAATCTAGCATGGAATGGCGTACAAATAAAGAGATGAACATTTAATATACGATATAATGGACGTTACTAGTGAGCTTTGGGTATTACAAGTGGCTGGTACAGGTCGATGGTGATAGTATAGTGAGTAACCATAATTACTGGCCCATCCACAGGTCGAGCGTAGTGTGGGTAGAGGTCCTTGTGGACAGCGGCTCACTCAGTAGCAACTCACACACCAACACAGCATAAGACCCTTGAATACTTATCACCAGTCGTTCAGGTCATACCTCCTTTTACTCTGAATATAAGGTAACTTTTACTACTCCCACTAACGTGAAATAAATAAATTATAATTTATGTCTACTGGAGCAGTAACATGTCCACTACCCACCAGTAAAAGGACACAGCATCAAATTGGGAATATGTCTGAGGCCAACGCAGGAGTATCTGGTGATGTCCCGCACTACATGATCTTGTCAGGGCCACAGTACAGCAGCAGGCCAAGTCTCATGCTATATGTTAACAGATACAGTCCTCTGATACACTGAACACACCGTCGGGCTGTCAGTACCACTCCTCCTGGCCGTGAAGATTATCACCTCATTAGCTGCCTGTTTATAAATATTAAACTATGAAACATCTACACCACACCTCTAACCAGTGGTAATTAATGTTAATATTACTTATACCATAATGAGGAAGCATCCGGCAATAAGTTACTAGGAACTACAAGCCTTATAACATTACATGAATTACTGGGGACTATATGCCTATATACTTTATATAAGTTACTTAGGACTATATAACTATAACATTAGTTTATATCTCCCACCCAGCGAGGATAATAGAAATAATGAAATATGAGTACTTGTGATCGTAATTCAAAACTTGTGCACCAGCTGACTAACGTCTCAGGTTGACTCACTGTATCTCCTTAACTCACAGAAACAAACACCAAAGTCTCGGTGTGTTGTGGACGCCACTATAAAATAAGTAATAATATATCAAGATATGACAGTAGATACTCTTAGCGTCACTAGTCAGTGTTGCCTCTCTGTCTTAAAGAGAAATAGAGGAAAAGTCTCAACTTTACTCGGGGGTCCAGCGGGACCTTCGCTAGCATCACTCGTTGGGGGCGTGAGGACGGCTGTTCTGGCCCTCTCGGCGGAGTCCTGAAGACCCTCAGTTGCCTCAGCACCTAAGGAGATTGGCGAAGAAGGGTGGCCTATGGGATCCAATCGGCGGAGTTCCTGACGGTTCCGGGCTGCCCTTGCCAATACATGCTAGCAGTGTTTCGTAAGTAAAAGTATTTCGACGTAAACAATCTAAATTTTTAATGGCCATCAATGTTGTTCCTCGTGCCAGCAGCCGGGCCCACGATCACTTGTTACCATCTATACCACTTACAGATTGATCATAATTTCATAATTGAAAGAAAATTAACTACTGCTACGCTTCAGGATTCACTTCCCTTTAGGATGACGTTGCATTAAGACACATAAAAATAACTACTTTGTATTATAATAATAAGCCACCTTTTATTGTCTGTTGTCACTCTTAGTTGTTAATGGCACCTGACACCTTAATAGTACAGCAGTCTGATATGATGAATTACCTGTAGGGGTCATAAATATGCCCGGCTCTACAGTGTATAGCATCATGACTTGTTTTATTAGTACATGGGATATTTCTCAATATATATGGATAAAATTAGGAACTTGTATTATATGAACTAATGAACAAATTCTCATCTTTCAGTT
This sequence comes from Homarus americanus, assembly GCF_018991925.1. Classification (NCBI taxonomy): domain Eukaryota; kingdom Metazoa; phylum Arthropoda; class Malacostraca; order Decapoda; family Nephropidae; genus Homarus; species Homarus americanus. Next base: position 4,257 of record NW_024757275.1, on the reverse strand, counting down.
TTTGTAATATAAACAATGAGATTCCTTAGACTAGGTACAAGTAAAAAATAAAATATTTTCCTCTCCTTTGGTACGATTGTATATATCAATTGAATATTTGAACGCGTTATGTTATGACTCATAACATATCGTTGCTCATAAGTTATGAGCAACGATAGCTTACTGTTTCACTGACAATAATTTGACATAAGATACAATAATTTAAAATAAGGGATTTTCAACAGCCTATTGATTACTGAACCGTGTATATCAAGTTATCTCAAGAACCTAGAGTATGGCGCCTCCCTCACTACTCTCTGAAACAGCTTCAGTAAGTAAGGCTGCAGTTCAGATGCGAACTTTCAAGAGTTCTATGTAGTATTGTACATTAAGCTGTGGTTTGCACACACTGTCCTGTCAGGAGCCTTGAGTATCATACACGTACTGTACACACATTAATTTTGTTTTGCTAACTATCAGTATGTAATTTCAACCTAACCTAATTATCAATGAGTTAATTTACCTAACCTAACCTAACCTAAGCTCATATTTGTCTCCGGCTGAAGTATACCTGACCACCTTTATGTCGTCCCATTAGGAAGCTGATGAGTCTGTGTTATATTTGTTCCTCATTACAAAACGAAATAAATCTTTAAATAATGTTACAGCGGACGACACACACCTATTGCTGTGTTTGGTGACGCGTTGGTTAATGGTGACATGTTGGTTAATGTTGACTCGTAGGTTAATGGTGACGTGTAGGTTAATGGTGACGTGTAGCATAAGAGTAAAGTGCTGGTTAATGGTGAGGTGTTGGTTAATGGTGACGTGTTGGTTTATGTTGACCTGTTAGTTAATGGTGACGTGTTAGTTAATGGCAACGCCTTGGTTAATCGTGACGAGTTGATGGTTAATGGTGACGTGCTGGCTAATGATGACGTGTTGGTTAATGATCTCCCCACTTCATTTTGCTAAGGGTCAAGACTCGTGTTCCTGCCTCACTTCCAACCTACACCGCCTCACTCACCCCTCTGGCAGTTAACACACTCTGGTCCCACAACCCTCTGGCAGGTAACACACTCTGGTCCCGCACCCCTCTGGTAGGTAACACACTCTGGTACCACAACCCTCTGGCAGGTAACACACTCTGGTACCACAACCCTCTGGCAGGTAACACACTCTCGTCCCGCACCCCCCTGGTATGTAACACACACTGGTCCCACAACCCTCTGGCAGGTAACACACTCTGGTCCCGCATCCCCCCTGGTAGGTAACACACTCTGGTCCCACAACGCTCTGGCAGGTAACACACTCTGGTCCCGCACCCCTCTGGTAGGTAACACACTCTGGTCCCACAACCCTCTGGCAGGTAACACACTCTGGTCCCACAACCCTCTGGCAGGTGTAACACACTCTGGGCCTGCACCCCTCTGGCAGGTAGCACACTCTGGTCCCACAACCCTCTGGCAGGTAACACACTCTCGTCCCGCACCCCCATGGTGTGTAACACACTCTGGTCCCACAACCCTCTGGCAGGTAGCACACTCTGGTCCCACAACCCTCTGGCAGGTAACACACTCTGGGCCCGTACCCCTCTGGTAGGTAACACACTCTGGTCCCACAACCCTCTGGCAGGTAGCGCACTCTGGTCCCACAACGCTCTGGCAGGTAACACACTCTGGGCCCGCACCCCTCTGGTAGGTAACACACTCTGGTCCCACAACCCTCTGGCACGTAACACACTCTGGTCCCACAACCCTCTGGCACGTAACACACTCTGGTCCCACAACCCTCTGGCAGGTAACACACTCTCGTCCCGCATCCCCCCGGGTAGGTAACACACTCTGGTCCCATAACCCTCTGGCAGGTAACACACACTGTCCTGCACCCCCGGGTAGGTGTAACACACTCTGGTCCCATAACCCTCTGGTAGCACACTTGTCCCACACAACGCCTGGGCAGGTAACACACTCTAGTCCTGGCACCCTCTGGTAGGTAACACACTCTGGTCCCACAACCCTCTGGCAGGTAGCGCACTCTGGGCCCACAACGCTCTGGCAGGTAACACACTCTGGGCCCGCACCCCTATGGTAGGTAACACACTCTGGTCCCACAATCCTCTGGTAGGTAACACACTCTGGGCCCACAACGCTCTGGCAGGTAACACACTCTGGTGCCACAACCCTCTGGCAGGTAACACACTCTGGTCCCACAACCCTCTGGCAGGTAACACACTCTGGTCCCACAACCCTCTGGCAGGTAACACACTCTGGTCCCGCACCCCCCCTGGTAGGTAACATACTCTGGTCCCACAACGCTCTGGCAGGTAACACACTCTGGTCCCGCACCCCCCTGGTAGGTAACACACTCTGGTCCCACAACGCTCTGGCAGGTAACACACTCTGGTCCCACACCCCTCTGGCAGGTAACACACTCTGGTCCCGCACCCCTCTGGTAGGTAAAAAAAAAATAACACTTAGTTAATATTTGTTAATGTTAGGTTAAGTTAGTTTAAGTTTTCTATTTCACAATTCATTAATACCTAATATGATGACGTACATGATCGCCGATGGCCATTCAGAAGTGTTACGAACCCCTCCACCCAGCACTACGAACCACGCCATCTATTGTCCTGATCTACCTACCCAGCACCACGAGCAACGCCATCTAGGGACGAGACACGAGTATGACTCGTCTTAGTTAACACTCCGGGGTTTCCCTTCTCCATATCCTGGTTGTTGCGTCACTTCCTCCAAGTCTTCTTTGTGAGCTCCAATTCGAGGAGAGGGCACTTGGCTCTGGGAAGTGACCACAGGATCATCTATCCTCTAAACCTACGGACAGTGACTACCTACCGTCTTCTACAATACTCAGCTTTACTCGTCAGCCATCTCAGCTCCTCACTTAAGTACTTGTATCTTGTATTGCCTCCCCCACGTCCACTTGCTTCAAGATTGTTTTATGTTTTATTAATATGTATATACTGTTAATGTTTAGGTTAAGTTTGGTTAAGGGTAATTTATAAGCTGAATATTTTGTTTAGGAATTCATGGTACTTTATTATACACAACGAAAATTCGCATCCTTTGTCTACCCTTTTATAGTCCGATTGTCTTTGTTTTTTTTGTTGTTGTTACCTGTTGGGATCTGGGTAGACGTATAACTATATTCTAAATCCCCAACTCGTAACAAATGGCGACCGTGACAGGACACGACCTTAAGTACCATATTCCTTCCTCCCTTGTTACTCGTTGTTAATTATTCCTCCCAGTCACTTCTGTTCACAATTGCTTTACGGTGGTTTAAAGTTTCCTTCATATGTGTGTGCATATATTGGTATTATCGTACAGTAAGAGTGACAGCCGTAGGATATTAGGTTCCAAGTGTCATAAGGCTTACCTGTTATTACACGTGGCAGTCGTGTAGTAAGTCTTATCGAGTGTAGGGAAGAATCCGGATCTGTTTAATGCCATACCCTCACTCCAGAGTAGGCTGTTCCATAGTCACTAGTTTACGGTGAAGTGATATCTTGGGACGCCCCGCTCTACCAGGACCCCATAATTATAAAGCCTCAATTATTGTTCTTCTCATTATCTCATTCAGGGTCAATCATACCATTTATCAGGGTTGTTTATCCGGATCTTTATATTAACGCCGTAATACGCCCTTCCTCTTTAAAGTATCTCAGGGTTGTTAATCCGGATCTTTATATTAACGCCGTAATACGCCCTTCCTCTTTAAAGTATCTCGGGGTTGTTAATCCGGATCTTTATATAAATGCCGTAATACGCCCTTCCTCTTTCAAGTATCTCAGGGTTGTTAATCCGGATCTTTATATTAATGCCGTAATACGCCCTTCCCCTTTCAAGTCCCTTATCTAAGGATATTCTCAGAAGAACAATATTCATAAGTGTAATTTCCCTAGGTATAACTTGGGTAGTTTCCGGGACTTTCTGGTTATCCACTGCCGTGATATTTTCTAGGGTAATCCACTTATCTTATCTTTTGACCATTAGTTAATTTATCCTATTTTCTTAACAATGGCCACCTCAGGTTTTGATCTCCAGGATTTTATTGAAAATCCTTCCGTAGCTAAATTACGTGTTAATATCCTGAAGAAAGAATGGAAAGAAATAGCCAACTATTACAATATCCCATTTTCACAGCAACTGACTAAGGAAATGTTAAAAAATCATGTAATTGAAATGTTGGTTCAACAAGAAGTTTTAAAAGAATCCGCTGTTGACAGATTAACGCCCATGTCCAAGAAACTTCAAC
>NW_024757274.1:0-28493 GCF_018991925.1 Homarus americanus | reverse complement strand
ATCATTGTGCTTCGTTCGGTGCATGTTGCTCAGAGGTGTACCTGTGAGTATCGAGGTGTCACAGGTGTCAGGGGTGTGCCTGGGGTGTGTCAGGAGGTGTGGTTAGGGGTGTGGAGGTGTGCCTGGGGTGTCGGCGGTGTGCCTGGGTGTCTGGGGATGTGCCTGGGGTGTCAGGAGGTGTTGTAGGTGTCAGAGGTGCACTTGGGGTCAGGAGTTGTGCATGTTGGGTCAGGGGTGTGCCTGGCGGTGTCTGGGGTGTACTGGCGGTGTCTGGAGTGTGCCTGGCCGGTGTCGGCGGTGTGCCTGGGGTGTCAGCGGTGTGCCTGGGGAGTGTCAGAAGGATGTGCCAGGGGGAGTGTCAGAGGAATGGCCTAGGAGTGTGAGGTGGCACACAGAATTGTCAGGTGTGCCTGGGGTGTCAGAGGTGTGCCTGGGTGTGGGGTGTGCAGGGGTGGTCGAGGGTTGTTGCATGGGTGTGGGTGCCTGGCCGGTGGTCGGCGGTTGTGCCTGGGTTGTCATGGGTGTGTCTTGGGGTGTGTCTGGGGTGCAGCGCAGGGTGTCTGGGGTGGTAGCATGGGGTGTCAGGTGTGCCTGGGGTCTCGCAGGGTGTGTCTGGGTCTGGGGTGTGCCTGGGGTGTCTGGGGTGTGCCTGGGGTCTCTGGGGTGTGCCTGGGGTGTGAGGGGAGGAACCGGAATTGAGAAGGGTGTGCCTGGGTGTCAGAGGGTGTACTTGGGGAGTGTCTGGGGTGTGCCTGGGGTGTCAGAGATGTGCCAGGGGTGTTCAGAGAATGCCTGGGGTGTCCAGGGGTGTGCGCAGAGTTATCAGTGTGTCTGCAGTGTCAGGAGGTGTGCCTCAGGTGTCCAGATGTGTGCCAGAGTGTGTCAGGGGTGTGGCAGGGGTGTCGGGTGCTGGGATTACTAAGTTGACTAGCATAAGGGTGTCTGGGGTGTGCCTGGGGTGTTTCAGGTGTGCCTGGGGTGTCAGGGGTGTGTGCCAGAGTGTCAGAGGGTGTGCCTGGGGGGTGTCAGGTGCTGCTTGGGGTGTCACGGCGTGCCTTGAGTGTCAGAGGTGTGCAGAGTGTGAAGTGTGCCTGCGGTGTCTGAGGTGTGCCTGGCAGTGCTCTGGTGTGCAGGCACTGTCAGCGGTGTACCTCTGGGGAGTGTCAGCAGTCGTGCCCCGCAAGTGTTAGCGGTGTATCAGGGGTGAAAGAGGTGCCTAGGAGTGTCAGGGGTGTGCCTCAGGGTGTGAGGTGTGCCTGGGGTGTCAGGTGTGCCTGGGGTGTCAGGGGTGTACACAGGTGTCCAGGTCTGCCTGGGGTGTCAGATGTGTGCCTTGGGTGTCAGAGGGTGTGCCAGGGGTTTTAGGGTGTGCCTGGGGTGTCAGGAGGTGTGCCTGAGAAGTGTCTGGGTGTGCCTGGGAGTGTCTGGGGTGTGCCTGGGGTGTCTAGGTGTACCTGGGGATGTCAGAGGTGTACCTTGGGGTGACACAGGGTGTGCCTGGGGAGTGTCAGGGGTGAACCAGGGGTGTCGGTGGTGCCTGGGGTGTCAGAGGGTGTACAAGTGTCAGGAGGTGTGCATGGAGTGTCAGAGGTGTGCCTGGCAGCGGCCTTGCCTGGTGTCAGAGGTGTACTTGCCTGGCAGTGTCTGAGGTGTGCCTGGGAGTGTCAGAGGTGCACCTGGGGAGTGTCAGAGAAGTACCAGGGGTGACACAGGAGTACCCTAGAGGGCAGAAGAGATGTGCATGTGAGTGTCAGAGGGTGTGCCTGGGGTATCAGAGGTGTACCTGCAGGAGTGTCAGAGGTGTGCCTGGGGAGTGTCAGGGAGGTGTACTTAAGGAGTGTCAGGGGTGTGCCTGGGGTGTCAGGGGTGCCTGGTGGTGTCGGAGGTGTGCATGGTGTAGAGGTGTGCCTGGCAGTGTCCAGAGGTGTGCCTGGGAGTGTCAGCCGGTGCACCAAGGGTGTCGAGTGCAAGTGCCTGGGTGCAGTGTCAGGGGTGCCTCAGGGTCTCTGAGGTGTATCTGGGTGTCAGGTGGACCTGGGTGTCTGAGGTGTGCAGGGGTGTCTGGGGTGTGTAGGTTGGGGAGACCAGGTTGGGGTGTGCCTGGGGTGTCAGGTGTACCAGGGGGTGTCTGGGGTGTGCCTGGGAGTGTCAGGAGTGTCCAGGGGTGTCAAGGGAGATACCTAGGGGTGTCAGGGGTGTGTAGCCAGGTATCAGAGGTGTGCCTGGGGAGTGTCAGGGGTGTGCCTGGGGTGTCAGAGGTGTACCTGGGGTGTAGAGGTGTGCCTGGGGTGTCAGGTGTACTGGGAGTGTCACAGATGTACCTGGGAGTGTCAGGTGTGCAGGGTGTCAGAGGTGCTTGGGGTGTCAGGGGTGCATATTGGTGTCTGGGTGTGCCTGGCGGTGTCTGAGGTGTACCTGTGTCTAGGTGTACCTGGCAGTGTCAGCAGTGTACCTGGGGTGTCAGGTGTACCTGGGAGTGTCAGAGATGTACCAGGGTGTCAGAGGAATCTAGGGTGTCAGGGGTGTGCCTGGGGATGTCAGGAGGTGTGCCTGGGTGTCAGGGAGGTGTGCAGAGTGTCAGAGTGTGCCTGGGAGGTCGGGTGTCCTGGGTGTCAGGGGTGTGCCTGGAGTGTCAGCGGTGTGCCTGGGAGTGTCATAGGTGTGCCTGGGTGTCTGGGGTGTGCCTGGGAGATGTCAGGTGTGCCTGGGAGTGTCAGGGGTGTGCCTGGGAGTCTCTGAGGTGTATCTGGGAGTGTCAGGGGTGTGCCTGGGGTATGGGGTGTGCCTGGGGTGTCTGAGGTGTGCCTGGGGTGTCAGGGGAGAACCAGGGGTGAAGAGGTGTGCCTGGGTGTCAGAGGTGTGCCAGGGAGTGTCCAGGGTGTGGGTGTAGAGATGTCCAGGGGTCTGGGAGATCAAGTGTCAGAGGTGTGCACCAGTTCACGAGGTGTGCCTGGAAGTGTCAGGGATGTACCTCAGGGTGTCAGATGTGTGCCAGGGTGTGCAGTGCTTGGGGTGTCAGGTGCTCAGGTTGTGCCTGGAATTGTCTGGGGTGTGCTAAGAGATGCACAAGGTGTACCTGGGGGTGTCAGGGGTGTGCAGTGTCAGGGGTTGCACCAGGTGTCAGGTGCGCCAGGGGTGTGGAGATTGCCTGGGTGTCTCGGTGTGCCTGAGTGTCTGGGTGTGCCGTGGTGTCAGGAGTGGCAGTGTCTGGTGTGCCAGGCACTGTCGGCAGTGTGCCTGGAGTGTCAGCGGTGCCTGGGAATGTTAGTGTGTCAGGGGAGTGAAGGAGTGCCTAGGGTGTCAGAGATTGTGCCTGGGGTGTCAGAGGTGTGCCTGGGGTGTCAGGTGTGGGGTGTCAGAGGTGTGTGCCTGGGGGTGTCAGAGGTGCACCGGGGTGTGGATGTGTGCCTTGGGTGTCAGGGTGTACCAGGGGTTTTAGGGGTGTGCCTGGGGTGTCGGAGGTGTCCTGGGGTGTCTGGGTGTGCCTGGGGGTATCTGGGGTGTGCCTGGGGAGTGTCTGTGGTGTGCAAGTGTCAGAAGAGGTGTGCCATCAGAGGTGTACCTGGGGAGTGTCAGGGGTGAACCAGGGAGTGTCAGTGGGTACTGGGGTGTCAGAGAGGTGTGCCTGGGGTGTTGGAGGTGTACATGGGTGTCAGAGGTGTGCCTGGCAGTGTCACGGTGTGCCACCAAGTGTCAGAGGCCAACAGTGTCTGGGGTGTACCTAGGGGTGTCTGGGGTGTACACCAAGTGTTTGGAGGTGTGCCTGGAGTGTCAAGTGCCAGAGTGTCTGGGAGTGCCTGGAGTGTGGGGAGGTGTGCCTGCAAGTGTGGGGTGTGCACAGAGTTTCTGAGGTGTGGAGGATATGTCAATGGAGAACCTGGGAGTGTAAGAGGTGTGCCTGGGGTGGGGTGTCAGAGTGTACCTGGGGTGTCAGAGATGTGCCTGGGGTGTGAGAGTGTGCCTGGGTGTCAGGAGATGCGCACAGGGTGTGAGAAGTGTGCCAGGAGTGTCAGGTGCCTGCAAGTGTAGAAGTGTGCCAGAGGTGGCACACAAGTGTGCCCAGGCAGGTGTTCCTGGGAGTGTAGAAATAACCAGGAGTATCAGAATGCGTACCTGGGTTGTCAGAGGTGTGCCTAGGGGTGGGGTGTCAGAGGTGTACCAAGTGTCAGAGATGCACTGGGTGTGAGAGTGTACTTAGGGTGTCAGGGTGTGCCTGAGTTAGCAAGAAGTGTACCTGGGGTGTCAGGGGTGTACCAGGAGTGTCAGTGGAAGCCTGGAACATCAGGGGTGGCCTGGGTGTCAGGTGTGCACTGGGTGTCAGATGTGTGCCAGGGAGTGTCAGGGGTGTGCTTCTGGGGTGTGGCACAGGAGTACCCAAGATCTCAGGGGTGTACCTTGGGTGTCAGGGGTGTACCTGGGAGTGTCAGACGTGTACAGATGTCAAGAGGTGTGCCAGGGAATGTCAGTGGAGTGCCTGGGGTGTCAGAGGTGTGCCTCAGGTGTCAGATGTGTACCAGGGATTGGGGTGTGCTTGGGGATGTCGGAGGGTACCTGGAATTATCTAGAATGTGCCTGGGAGTATCTGGGGTGTACCTGGGAGTGTTTCAGGTGTGCCTGGGACTGTCAGAGGTGTGCCTGGGAGTGTCAGGTGTGCCTGGGGTGTCAGTACTTGGGGTGTCAGAGGTGCACCTTGGGTGTCTGAGGGTGTACCTGGGGTGTCTGGGGTGTACCAGTGGCTCTGGGGTGTGCCTGGCAGTGTCTGGGGTGTGCCTGGCAATGTCAGCACTGGAACATGGCTGGTGCACCTGGAGTGTGCCAGTGTATCAGGGGTGAAGGGGTGCCTAGGGTGTCAGAGGAGGTGTGCCTGGGTGTCAGAGGTGTGCCTGGGGTGTCGGAGGTGTGCCTGGGAGTGTCAGAGGTGTGCCTGGGGTGTCAGAGGTGTGCCTGGGTTGTCCAGATGTGCCTTGGGTGTCAGGGTGTACCAGGGAGTTTAGAGGTGTGCCTGGGGTGTCAGGTGTACCTGGGTGTCTGGGTGTGCCTGGGGTCTCGGTGTGCCTGGGGTGTCTATGGTGTGCACCGGGTGTCAGAGGTGTGCCTGGGGGTGTCAGAGGTGTGCCTGGGGTGTCGGGGTGAACCAGGGAGTGTCAGTGGTGCCTGGGGTGTCAGGGGTGTACCTGCTGGAGTGTCAGGGTGTACATGGGTGTCAGAGGTGTACCTGGCAGTGTCAGCGGTGTGCCTGGGAGTGTCGGTGTGCCTGGGGAGTGTCAGTGTACCTGTGAGTGTCTGAGGTGTGCACAGGTGTTTGGGGTTCACAGAATTAGGAAGTACCAGGGGAGTGTCTGGGAGTGCCTGGGGTGTGAGAGGTGTGCCTGCAGTGTGGGGTGTGCCTGGGAGTGTCAGAGTGTACTAGGGTGCCGGAGGTGTTCTGGCAGTGTAAGTGTGCCTGGGAGTATCAGGTGTACTGGGATTGTCAGAGGTGTGCCAGGGGTGGGTGTCAGAGGTGTGCCTGGGGTGTCAGAGATGTGCCTGGGGTGTGAGAAGTGTGCCTGGGGTGTCAGAGGGTGTGCACAGGGGTGTAGAGTGTGCCTGGGGAGTGTCAGGGGTGTGCAGGAGTGTCAGTGGAGGCCTGGGAGTGTCAGGGTGTGCATGGGGTGTCAGGTGTGCAGTGTCAGGGGTGGCACAGGGGAGTGTGAGGTGGAGTAACTGGGGTGTCAAAGGGGTGTGCTTGGAGTGTCAGAGGTGTATCTGGTGTCGGACGTCATGCAGGAGTGTCAGAGGTGTGCCAGGGATGTCAGAGAACTTGATGTCAGAATTGTGCCTGGGAGTGTCAGAGGTGTCTTAGGTGTCAAGTGTGCCTGGGGTGTCAGAGGTGTACAGGAATGTCAGGAGGTATAACTGGGGTGTGAAGTGTGCCTGGGAGTGTCAGAGGTGTACCTGGGGTATCATAAGTGTACCTAAGTGTCAGAGGTGTACCTGGGGTGTCAGAGGTGTACCTGGATTGTCAGAGATGTGCCTGGAGTGTCAGAGGTGTATCTGGGGAGTGTTGGACAATGCCTCAGGTGTCAGAGGTGTGCCAGGGAATGTCAGTGGAGAACCTGGGGCGTCAGGAAGTGACCTAGAGTGTCGAGGTATGCCTGGGAGTGTCAGGTGTACCTGGGGTGGCAGAGGTACCTGGGGTGTGAGGTGTGCCTGGGGAGTCAGCGGTGTCTGGGAGTGTCTGGAGTTGTACCTGGAGTGTCAGAGGTGTGCCTGGGGTGGCAGGGGTGTACCAGCCAGTGTCAGTGGGTGCCTGGGGTGTCAGAGTGTGCACAGGAGTGTCAGGGGGTAGGTGTACCAGGGGTGTTCTGGACGTGTGCCTGGGGTGTGGGGTGTACTGGGGATGTCGGTGGAGTGCCTGGGGTGTCAGAGACACAGGTGTCAGGTGTGCCTGGGGAGTGTCGGATGTGTGCCTGGGGATGACAGAGGTGTACCAGGGAGTGTCAGAGAGGTGTGCCTGGGGTGTCGGAGGTGTGCCTGGGGAATTATCTGCAGGTGTGCCTGGGAGTATCTGGGAGTGTGCCTGGGTCTTTCAGGTGTGCCTGGGGTGTCAGGGGTGTACCTGGGGGATGTCAGAGGTGTGCACAGGGTGTCAGAGGTGCTTGGGGTGTCAGGGGTGCCTTGGGTGTCTAGGTGTGCCTGTGGTGTCAGTGGTGTGCCTGGCAGTGTCTGGTGTACCTGGCAGTGTCTGAGGTGTACCTGGCATCAGCAGTGTGCTGGGGTATCCGGAGGTGTGCCTGGGGTGTCAGAGGTGTATCAGGGAGTGTCAGAGGTGTATCTAGGAGTGTCGGACAGCCTGGAGTGTCAGAGTGTGCCTGGTGTCAGAGGTGTACCTGGGGTGGCAGGGTGTACCAGCCAGTGTCAGTGGGTACTGGGAGTGTCAGAGAGTTGTACCTGGGAGTGTCAGAGGTGTGTCTGGGAGTGTCAGAGGTGTATCTGGGAGTGTCGGACGTGTACCTGAGTGTCAGAGGTGTACCAGGGAATGTCAGTGGGTACCTCAGGATGTAGAGTGCAAGTGTCAGGGGGTGTTTACTGAGGTGTCAGATGTGTACCTGGGGTGACAGCGGTGCACCAGGTGTGGCGTGTATCAGGGGTGAAGAGGTGCCTAGGGTGTCAGAAGTGTGCCTGGGGTGTCAGAGGTGTACACTGGGGTATCAGGTGTACCTGGAAGTGTCAGAGGGTGTACCTGGGAGTGTCAGAGGTGCACCTGGGGTGTCAGATGTGTGCCTTTGGTGTAGAGTGCTGGGGTTTTAAGTGCAGGTGTCGGGTGTACCTGGGGTGTCTGGGGTGTACTGGGTATCTGGGGTGTGCCTGGAGTGTCTCAGGGTGTACCTGGGAGTGTCAGAGGTGTGCCTGGGAGTGTCAAGAGGTGTGCCTGGGAGTAGGGGTGAACCAGGAGTGTCAGTGGAGTACATGGGGTGTCAGAGGTGTGCCTGGGGTGTCGGAGGTGTACAGGTGTCAGAGGTGTACCTGGCAGTGTCAGCGGTGTGCCTGGGAGTGTCAGAGGAGTGGCCCGGGGTGTGCAGAGGTGTGCCTGGGGTGTCTGGTGACCTGGGTGTTGGTGTACCTGGAGTGTCAGAAGTGCAGGGGTGTCAGGGGTGCCTGGGGTGTGAGGTGTACCTGCGAGTGTGGGCGGTGTGCCTAAAAGTTTCTGAGGGTGTGCCAGAGATATGTCAGTGGAGAACCTGGGAGCGTCAGAGGTGTGCATTGGAGTGTGGTGTGCCTGGGAGTGTCAGAGGTGTGCCTGGGAGTGCCAGTGTTCCTGGGAGTGTAAGTGTACCTGGGGTATCAGTGTGCATTGTCAGAGGTGTACCTGGGTGTGGGGTGTCAGAGGTGAGCACCGAGTGTCAGAGATGTGCCTGGGGAGTGTAGAGGTGTGCCTGGGAGTGTCAGAGGTGTGCCTGGGGTGTAGAGTGTACCTGGGGTGTCAGGGGTGTACAGGGGAGTGTCAGTGGAGAGCCTGGGGTGTCAGAGGTGTGCCTGGGGTGTCAGAGGTGTACCTGGAGTGTCAGGGTGTACCAGGGAGTGCAGTGGAATACCTGGGAGTGTCAGAGGTGTGCCTGGGGAGTGTCAGAGGTGTGCCTTGGGTGTCAGAGGGGTACCTGGGAGTGTCAAAGGTGGTACGCCTGAAGTGTCGGAGGTGTACCTGGGGTGTGAGAAGTGTGCCTGGGAGTGTCGGAGGTGTTCCTGGGAGTGTCGGAGTGTGCCTGGCAGTGTCAGCGGTGTGCCTGGGAGTGTCAGAGGTGTACCAGGGAATGCCAGTGGGTACCTAGGAGTGTCAGGTGTACCTGGGGTGTCGGAGTGTGCCTGGGGAGTGTTGGACGTGTGCCTGGGAGTGTGAGAGGTGTGCAGGATATGTCAGTGGAGAACCTGGGTGTCATAGGTGTGCCAGAGTGTAGGAGGTGTGCCTGGGAGTGTCAGAGGTGTGCCTGGGAGTGTCGGAGGTGTGCCTGGGGTGTGAGGTGTGCCTGGGGTGTCGGAGGTGTGCCTGGAGAAGGAGGTGTGCCTGGGGAGTGTCAGAGTGTGCTTGCAGTGTCAGAGGTGTACCTGGGGTGTCAGCGGTGTGCCTGGGAGTGTCTGGGGTGTGCCTGGGGTGTCAGAGGTGTGCCTGGGGTGTCAGGGTGCACTTGGGGAGTGTCAGAGGTGCACCTTGGAGTCTGGTGTGCCTGTGGTGTCCTGAGTGTGCCTGGCAGTGTCAGCAGTCGGTGTGCCTGGGGTGTCAGCGGTGTGCCTGGGAGTGTTGGGGTGTATCAGGGGGTGACAGAGGAGTACCTAGGAGTGTCAGAGGTGTACCTGCAGATGTGAGAAGTGTGCCTGGGAGTGTCTGTGGTGTGCCTGGGGTGTCAGAGGTGTGCCTGGGGTGTCAGGGGTGTGCCAGGGGTGTCAGTAGGTACCTGGGAGTGTCAGAGGTGTGTGCCTGGAGTGTCAGAGAGGTGTATCTGGGAGTGTCAGAGGTGTATCTGGGAGTGTCGGACGTGTACCTGGGGTGTCAGGGGTCTACCAGGGAATGTCAGTGGAACCTGGGAGTGTCAGAGGTGTGCCTCAGGTGTCAGATGTGTACCAGGGAGTGTCAGAGGTGTGCCCAGGAGTGTCAGGTGTGCCTGGGGAGTGTCAGGGGTGTGCCTGGGAGTGTCAGAGGTGTGCCTGGGGAGTGTCAGAGGTGCACTTGGGGTGTCAGAGGTGCACCTTGGAGTGTCTGGGGTGTGCCTGGGGTGTCTGGGGTGTGCCTGGCAGTGTCTGGGGTGTGCCTGGCAGTGTCTGGGGTGTGCCTGGCACTGTCAGCAGTGTGCCTGGGGAGTGTCCAGGTGCACCTGGGAGTGTGGTGTATCAGGGGAGTGAAAGAGGGTGCCTAGGGTGTCAGGGTGTGCCTGGGGAGTGTCAGAGACGCCTGGGGTATCGGAGGTGTGCCTGGGGAGTGTCAAGAGGTGTGCCTGGGGGTGTCAGGAGTGTGCCTGGGGTGTCAGATGTGTGCAGCAGGTGTGCCAGGGGTTTTAGGGTGTGCCTGGGGAGTGTCGGAGGTGTGCCTGGGGAGTGTCTGGGTGTGCCTGGGGAGTATCTGGGGTGTACCAGAAGTGTATGGTGTGCCTGGGGAGTGTCAGAGGTGTGCCTGGGTGTCAGAGGTGTGCCTGGGGTGTCAGGGGTGAACCAGGGAGTGTCAGTGGAGTACCTGGGAGTGTCAGAGGTGTGCCTGGGAGTGTCGGAGGTGTGCATGGAGTGTCAGAGGTGTACCTGCAGTGTCAGCGGGTTGCCTGGGGTGTCAGATGTGTGCCTGGGGAGTGTCTGGGGTGTACCTGGGGTGTCTGGGGTGTGCCTGGGGAGTGTTTGAGGGGTGTACCTGGGTGTCAGAGAAGTACCCAGGGTGTCTGAGGTACCTGGGGTGTGAGAGGTGTGCCTGCGAGTGTGAGCGGTGTGCCTGGAGTTTCTGAGGTGTGCCAGGATGTCGGTGGAGAACCTGGGGTGTTAAGGTGTGCCTGAGGTGTGGGAGGTGTGCCTGGGGAGGTCAGAGGGTTTGCCTAGGAGTGCCGGAGGTGTTCTGGGAGTGTAGAGTGTGCCTGGGGTATCCCGGAGGGTGTGCCTGGATTGTGGGGGTGCACAGGGGTGGGGTGTCAGAGGGTGCCTGGGAGTGTCAGAGATGTGCCTGGGGTGTGAGAAGTGTGCCTGGGGAGTGTCAGAGGTGTATCTGGGAGTGTGTAGAAGTGTGCCTGGGGAGTGTCAGGGGTGTGCCAGGGGTGTCAGTGGAGAGCCTGGGGGTGTCAGAGAGGTGTGCCTCGAGGTGTCGGAGGTCCTGCAGTGTCAGGGGTGTACCAGGGGTGGCAGTGGGTGCCTTGGAGTGTCAGAGTGTACCTTGGAGTGTCAGAGGTGTATCTGGGAGTGTCGGACGTGTACATGGGAGTGTCAGAGGGTGTGCAGGGAGATGTCAGTGGAGTACCTGGGAGTGTCAGAGGTGTACCTCAGGTGTGTAGATGTGTACCAGGGGTGTCAGAGAGGTGGCCTGGAGTGTCGGAGGTGTACCTGGGGTATCTGGGGTTACCAGGAGTATCTGGGGTGTACCTGGGAGTGTTTCAGGTGTGCCTGGGGAGTGTCAGAGGTGTGCCTGGGAGTGTCAGGGTGTGCGCGAGTGTCAGAGAGTGCACTTGGGGTGTCAGGTTGCACTTAGGTGTCTGAGGTGTACGCGAGTGTCTGAGGTGTGCCTGGTGGTGTCTGAGGTGTGCCTGGCGGTGTCTGAGGTGTGCCTGGCACTGTCAGCGGTGTGCCTGGGAGTGTCAGCGGTGCACCTGGGAGTGTTGTGAGTGTATCAGGGGGTGAAAGAGGAGTACCTAGGAGTGTCAGGAGGTGGCACACGAGGTGTCCAGGGTGTGCCTGGGAGTATCAGGTGTGCCTGGGAGTGTCAGAGGTGTACCTGGGGGTGTCAGAGGTGTGCAGGAGTGTCAGATGTGTGCAGGAGGTGTCAGAGGTGTACCAGGAGTTTGAGGGTGTGCCTGGGGTGTCCGGAGGTGTGCCTGGGGAGTGTGGGTGTGCCTGGGGTATCTGGGGTGCACCTGGGGAGTGTCTATGGTGTGCCTGGGAGTGTCAGAGGGTGACCGGAGTGTCAGAGGTGTGCATGGAGTGTCAGAGGTGTGCCTGGCAGTGTCAGCGGTGTGCCTGGAAGTGTCAGAGGTGTGCCTGGGAGTGTCTGAGGGTGTGCCTGGGGTGTCACGGGGTGTGCCTGGGGTGTTTGAGGTGTGCAGGGAGTGTCAGAGAAGTACCAGGGGTGTCACAGGAGTGCCTGGGGTGTGGGGAGGTGTGCCTGCAGTGTGGGAGGTGTGCCTGGGGAGTGTCAGGTGTGCACTAGGGTGCCGGAGGTGTTCCTGGGAGTGTGGGGTGTGCCTGGGGTATCCGGAGGTGTACCAGGGATTTTCAGGGTGTACCTGGGGTGGGGTGTCAGAGGTGTGCCTGGGAGTGTCAGAGATGTGCCTGGGGTGTGAGAGATGCTGGGGTGTGGAGGTGTGCCTGGGGAGTGTAAGTGTGCCTGGGAGTGTCAGGGTGTGCCAGGGGAGTGTCAGTGGAGAGCCTGGGAGTGTCAGGGGGTGTGCATGGGAGTGTCGAGGTGTACCTGAAGTGTCAGGGGTGTGCCAGGGAGTGGCAGTGGAGTGCCTGGGGTGTCAGGGTGTGCCTTGGAGTGTCAGAGGTGTATCTGGGGAGTGTCGGACGTGTGCATGGGGTGTCAGAGGTGTACCAGGGAATGTCAGAGAGAGGGAGCTTGGGAGTGTCAGGTGCCTGGGGAGTGTCAGGGTGTGCCTTGGAGTGTCCAGAGGTGTGCGGGAGTGTCAGAGGTGTGCCTGGGAATGTCGGAGGTATACCTGGGGTGTGAGTGTGCCTGGAGTGTCAGAGGTGTGCCTGGGAGTATCAGAGGTGTACCTGGGAGTGTCAGAGGGTGTGCCTGGGGTGTCAGAGGTGTGCCTGGTGTCAGAATGTGCCTGGGAGTGTCAGGAGTGTGTCTGGGGTGTTGGACATGTGCCCTCAGGTGTCAGAGGTGTGCCAGGGAGATGTCAGTGGAGAACCTGGGAGCGTCAGAGGTGTGCCTGGGAGTGTCGGAGGTATACCTGGGGTGTCCGGAGGTGTACCTGGGGTGGCAGAGGAGTGCCTAGGAGTGTCAGAGGTGTACCTGGGGAGTGTCAGCGGTGTCCTGGGGAGTGTCTGGTGTGCCTGGGAGTGTCAGAGGTGTGCCTGGGGTGTCAGGGGTGTGCCAGCAGTGTCAGTGGGTGCCTGGGGAGTGTCAGGCGCAAGTGTCAGAGGTGTATCTGGGAGTGTCAGAGGTGTCTGGGGTGTGGACGTGTACTGGGGAGTGTCAGAGGTGTACCAGGGAATGTCAGTGGGTACTGGGGAGTGTCAGGAGGTGCCTGGGGTGTCAGAGGTGTGCCTGGGAGTGTCAGATGTGTGCCTGGGGGTGTCAGAGGTGTATAGGGAGTGTCAGAGGTGTGCCTGGGAGTGTCGGAGGTGTACCTGGGGTATCTGGGGTGTACTGGGGTGTCTGGGGTGTGCAGTGTTTCAGGTGTGCCGGTGTCAGAGGTGTGCCTGGGAGTGTCAGAGTGGCTGCTGGAGTGTCAGAGGGTGCTTGGGAGTGTCAGGGGTGCACCTTGGAGTGTCTGAGGTGTAGCTGGGGTGTCTGTGGTGTGCCTGGCGGTGTCTGAGGTGTGCCTGGCAGTGTCTGAGGTGTGCCTGGCACTGTCAGCGGTGTGCTGGGGTGTCGTGGGTGCCTGGGAGTGTTGGCGGTGTATCAGGGGTGAAGAGGGTACCTGGGGTGTCAGAGGTGTACCTGGGGTGTCAGGGGGTGTGCCTGGGGTATCGGGGTGTGCCTGGGAGTGTCAGGGTGTGCCAGGGTGTCTGGGGTGTGCCTGGGGTGTCTGGGGTGTCAGGGGTGTCAGGTGTACCTGGGAGTGTCAGAGGTGTGCCTGGGGTGTCGAGGTGTACCAGAGTGTCAGGGTGAACCAGGGAGTGTGGTGGGTACCTGGGGTGTCAGAGGTGTACCTGGGGTGTCGGAGGTGTACATGGGTGTCAGAGGTGTACCTGGCAGTGTCAGCGGTGTGCCTGGGGTGTCAGAGGTGTGGGGTGTGGGGTGCTGGGGTGTCTGAGGTGTGCCTGGGGTGTTTGGAGTGTGCCTGGGGTGTCAGAGAGTACCAGGGGTGTCACAGGAGTGCCTGGGGTGTGAGAGGTGTGCCTGCAGTGTGGTGTGCCTAAAGTTTCTGAGGTGTGCCAGGATGTGTCAGAGTGGAGGACCTGGGTGTCAGGTGTACATTAGAGTGTAGGGTGTGCCTGGGGTGTCAGAGGTGTGCCGGGGTGCCGGAGGTGTTCGGGAGTGTAAGAAGTGTCCTGGGAGTATCGGAGGTACCTGGGATTGTCAGAGGGTGTGCCTGGGGGTGGGTGTCAGAGGTGTGCACAGGAGTGTCAGAGATGTACCTGGGAGTGTGAGAAATGTACTGGGAGTGTCAGAGGTGTACCTGGGAGTGTAGAAGTGTACCTGGGGTGTCAGGGGTGTACCGGGAGTGTCAGTGGAGAGCCTGGGAGTGTCAGGTGTGCCTGGGGTGTCGGAGGTGTGCCTGGGAGTGTCAGGGGTGTACCAGGGAGTGCCAGTGGAATGCCTGGGGTGTCAGAGGTGTGCCTTGGGTGTCAGAGGTGTCTGGGGTGTCGGACGTGTGCATGGGGTGTCAGGGGTGCCAGGGAATGTCAGAGACTTGCCAGGAGTGTCAGAGGTGTGCCTGGGACTGTCAGAGTGTGTACCTTGGGTGTCCAGAGGTGTACCTGGGAGTGTCAGAGGTGTACCTGGGGTGTTGGAGGTATGCTGGGAGTGTGAAAGTGTGCCTGGGGTGTCAGAGGTGTGCGGGTATCGGTGTGCCTGAGGTGTCGAAGGTACCTGGGGGTGTCAGAGGTGTGCCTGGTGTCTGGATGGCCTGGGGTGTCAGGAGGTGTATCTGGGGTGTTGGACATGTGCCTGGGGTGTCAGAGGTGTGCCAGGGAATGTCAGTGGAGAACACTGGGGCGTCAGAGGTGTACCTGGGGTGTCGGAGGTATGCCTGGGGTGTCGGAGGTGTACCTGGGGTGACAGGAGTACCTGGGAGTGTCAGGTGTCTGCCTGGGTGTCAGTGGTGGCCTGGAGTGTGCAGGTGTGCAGCAGAGTGTCAGAGGTGTGCCTGGGAGTGTCAGGGGTGTACCAGCCAGTGTCAGTGGGTACCTGGGAGTGTCAGAGGTGTACCTGGGAGTGTCAGAGGTGTGCCTGGGAGTGTCAGAGGTGTATCTGAGGGTGTCGGACGTGTACCTGGGGTGTCAAGGTGTACCAGGAAATGTCAGTGGGGTACCTGGGGTGTCAGGTGCCTGGGAGTGAGGAGGTGTGCCTGGGAGCGTCAGATGTGTACCTGGGGTGTCAGAGGTGTGCCAGGGGTGTTAGGGTGTACGCAGGTGTGGTGCACAGGAATGTCTGGGGCCTGGGGTATGCGGGTGTGCCTGGGAGTGTCTAGGTGTACCTGGGGTGTCAGAGGTGTACCTGGGAGTGTCAGAGGTGTGCCTGGGAGTGTCAGAGGTGCACTTGGGGTGTCAGAGGTGCCTTGGAGTCTGAGGTGTACCTGGGAGTGTCTGAGTGTACCTGGCAGTGTCTGAGGTGTGCTGGCAGTGTCTGGGGTGTACCTGGCACTGTCAGCGGTGTAACTGGGGTGTCAGCGGTGCACCTGGGGAGTGTTAGGTGTATCAGAGGTGAAAGGAGTACTAGGGTGTCAGAGGTGTGCCTGGGTGTCAGAGGTGTGCCTGGGGTATCGAGGTGTGCCTTGGGTGTCAGGTGTGCCTGGGGTGTCAGGAGGTGTGCCTGGGGTGTCAGATGTGTGGCAGGTGTCAGAGGTGCCAGAGAGTTTAGAGGTGTACCTTGGAATGTCGGAGGTGTGCCTGGGAGTGTGTAAGGTGTACCTAGGAGTATCTGGGGTGTACCTGGGAGTGTCTCAGGTGTACCTGGGAGTGTCAGAGGTGTACCTGGGAGTGTCAGAGGTGTACCTGGGAGTGAAAGAAGTGTACCTGGGAGTGTCAGGGGTGTACCAGGGAGTGTCAGTGGAGAGCCTGGGAGTGTCAGAGGTGTACCTGGAAGTGTCTGAGGTGTACCTGGGAGTGTCAGAGGTGTGCCTGGGACTGTCAGAGGTGCACTTGGGAGTGTCAGAGGTGCACCTGGTGTCTGAGGTGTACCTGGGGGGTCTGAGGTGTACCTGGCAGTGTTCGAGGTGTGCCTGGCAGTGTCAGAGGTGTACTGGCAGTGCTGGGCGTGTACCTGGGAGTGTCAGCGGTGTGCCTGGGAGTGTTAGAGGTATCAGGAGTGACAGAGGAGTACCTAGGAGGTCAGAGGTGTACCTGGGAGTTTGAGAAGGTACCTGGGAGTGTCTGTGGGTACCTGGGGTGTCAGAGGTACCCTGAGTGTCAGGTGTACCAGGGTTTCAATGGGTGCCTGGAGTGTCAGAGGTGTGCCTGGGAGGTTAGAGGTGTATCTGGGAGTGTCAGAGGTGTATCTGGGAGTGTCGGACGGCCCGGGAGTGTCAGAGGTGTACCAGGGCAGGAGTACCTGGGAGGCCAGAGGTGCACCTGGGAGGCCAGAGGGCCTGGGAGTGTCAGATGTGCACCTGGGGAGGTCAGAGGTACCAGGGAATGTCAGTGGAGGCCTGGGAGTGTCAGGAGGTGCACCTGGGAGCTGGGAGGTACCCTGGGAGTGTCAGAGGTAAAGCCAGAGTGTCAGGAGGTGCACTTTGGGAGGTCAGAGGTGCACCTGGAGTGTCTGAGGTGTAACTGGGAGTGTCTGTGGTATCTGGCAGTGCCTGAGGGTGTACCTGGCAGTGTCTGGAGGTACCTGGCACTGTCAGCAGTGTACCTGGGAGTGCCAAGTGGTGTACCTGGGAGTGTTACGGTGTATCAGGTGGTGAGAGCACTTAGGAGGTCAGAGGTACCTGGAGGCTGGGGAGGTGTACCTGAGACGGGAGGTGTACCTGGGAGTGTCAGAGGTACCTGGGGTGTCAGAGGTGTACCTGGAGTTGGGGATGTACTTGGAGTGTCAGAGGTGTACCAGGAGTTTAGGAGGTGTACCTGGGGAGTGTCGGAGGTGTACCTGGGAGTGTCAGGGGTGTACCTGGGAGTATCTGGGGTGTACCTGGAGTGTCTATGGTGTACCTGGGAGTGTCAGAGGTGTACCTGGAGTGTCGGAGGTACATGGGAGTGTCAGAGGTGTACCTGCAGTGTGGGCGGTGTGTACCTGGGAGGCTCAGAGGTGTACCTGGGAGGCCTGAGGTGTACCTGGGAGTGTCTGGAGGTGTACCTGGGAGTAGCGGAGGTACCTGGGAGCGTCAGAGAAGTACCAGGAGTAAGTCACAGGAGTGCCTGGGAGTGGTGAGAGGTGTACCTGGGAGTGTAGGAGGTGCACCTGGGAGGCCAGAGGTACCGAGCAAGGAGGTGTCTGGGAGCAGAAGAATGTAGCCTGGGAGCTATGAGGTGTACCTGGGATTGTCAGAGGTGTACCTGGGGTGGGGTGTCAGAGGTGTACCTGGAGGCCAGATGTGCCTGAGTGTGAGAAGGGGCCTGGGAGTGTCAGAGGTGCCTGGGGAGGCATGTACCTGGGAGTGTCAGGGGTGTACCAGGAGGCTGGGGGAGAGCCTGGGAGCATCAGAAGTGCATGGGAGTGTCGGAGGTGTACCTGGGAGGCTGGGGTGTACCAGGAGTGGGCAGTGAGCACCTGGGAGTGTCAGAGGTGTACCTTGGAGGTCAGAGGTGATCTGGGAGTGTTTGACGTACATGGGAGTGTCAGAGGTACCAGGAATGTCAGAGGAGAACCTGGGAGGCCAGAGGTGTACCTGGGAGTGTCAGGGAGGTACCTTGGAGGTTCGGAGGTGTACCTGGGAGGTCAGAGGTGTACCTGGGAATGTCGGAGGTATAACTGGGAGGTGGAGAAGGTACCTGGGAGTGTCAGAGGTGTACCGAGTGTCGGAGGTGTACCTGGGAGTGTCAGATGTGTACCTGGGAGTGTCAGAGGTGTTCCTGGGAGTTTCAGAGGTGTACCTGGGAGTATCAGGGGTATACCAGGGAGTGTCAGTGAAGTACCTGGAAGTCTCAATGGTGTACCTGGGAGAATCGGAGGTGTACCTGGGAATATCGGAGGTGTACCTGGGAATATCGGAGGTGTACCAGGGAGTGTCAGAGGTGTACTTGGGAGTGTCGGAGGTGTACCTGGGAGTGTGAGAAGTGTACCTGGGAGTGTCTGGGGTGTACCTGGCAGAGACAGAGGTGTACCGGAGAGTGTGGGAGGTGTACCTGTGAGTGTCAGAGGTGTACCTGGGAGTGTCGGAGGTTTACCTGGGAGTGTAAGAAGTTTACCTGGGAGTGTCGTAGGTATACCAGGGAGTTTCTGAGGTGTACCTGGCAGTGTCTGAGGTGTACCTGGCAGTGTCTGAGGTGTACCTGGGAGTGTCAGAGGTGTACCTGGGAGTGTCAGAGGTGTACCTGGGAGTGTCAGGGGCTGAGTGTACCTGGAGTGTCAGAGGTGTACCAGGGGAATGTCAGTGGAGTACCTGGGAGTGTCAGAGGTGTGCCTGGGAGTGTCAGAGGTGTACAAGTGTCAGAGGTGTACCTGGGAGTGTCAGAGGTGTAGCAGAGAGTGTCAGAAGTGCACCTTGGAGTGTCGGAGGTGTACCTGGGTGTGTCTGGTGTGTACCTAGGAGTATCTGGGGTGTACCTGGGAGTGTCTGAGGTGTACCTGGAAGTGTCAGAGGTGTACCTGGGAGTGTCAGCGGCGTACCTGGGAGTGTCAGGGGTGTACCAGGGAGTGTCAGTGGAGTACATGGGAGTGTCAGAGGTGTACCCAGGAATGTCGGAGGTGTACATGGAGTGTCAGAGGTGTACCTGGCAGTGACAGCGGTGTAACTGGGAGTGTCAGAGGTGTACCTGGGAGTGTCTGAGGTGTACCTGAATGTGTCTGAGGTGTACCTGGGAGTGTCTGAGGTGTACCTGGGAGTGTCAGTGGAGAACCAGGGAGTGAAAGAGGTGTACTTGGGAGTGTCAGGGGTGTACCAGGGAGTGTCTGAGGTGTACCTGTGAGTGTCAGAGGTGTACCAGGGAGTGTCATAGGAATACCTAGGAGTGTCAAGATGTACCTGGGAGTGTCAGATGTGTACCTAGGAGTAGCGGAGGTTTACTTGGGAGTGTCGGAGTTGTACCTGGGAGTGTCGGAGGCGGACCTGGGAGTGTCAGAGGTGTACCTGGGAGTATCAGGGGTATACCAGGGAGTGTCAGTGAAGTACCTGGGAGTCTCAAAGGTGTACCTGGGAGTATCGGAGGTGTACCTGGGAGTGTAAGAAGTGTACCTAGGAGTGTCGCAGGTATACCTGGGAGTGTCTGAGGTGTACCTGGCAGTGTCTGAGGTGTACCTGGGAGTGTCAAAAGTGTACCTGGGAGTATCAGAGGTGTACCAGGGAGTGTCAGTGAAGTACTTGGGAGTCTCAAAGGTGTACCTGGGTGCATCAGAAGTGTACCTGGGAATATCGGAGGTGTACCTTCGAATATCGGAGGTGTACCTGGGAGTATCAGAGGTGTACCTGGGAGTGTCGGAGGTGTCCCTGGGAGTGTCAAAAGAGTAGATGGGATTGTCAGAGGTGTACCTGGCAGTGTCAGAGGTGTACCTGGGAGTGTCAGAGATGTACCTGGAAGTGTCAGAGGTGTATCTGGGAGTGTCGGACGTGTACCTGGGAGTGTCAGGGGTGTAACTGGGAGTGTCAGAGGTGTAACTAGGAATGTCAGAGGTGTACCAGGAGTGTCAGTGGAGTTCCTGGGAGTCTCAAAGGTGTACCTGGGAGTATCGGAGGTGTACCTCTGAATATCGGAGGTGTACCTAGGAGTGTCAGAGGTGTACCTGGGAGTGTCGGAGGTGTACCTGGGAGTGTCACAGGAGTACCTGAGAGTGTCAGAGGTGTACCTGGCAGTGTCAGAGGTGTACCTGGGAGTGTCAGAGATGTACCTGGGAGTGTCAGAGGTGTATCTGGGAGTGTCGGACATGTACCTGGGAGTGTCAGAAGTGTACCAGGGAATGTCAGTGGAGTACTTGGGAGTGTGAGAGGTGTATCTGGGAGTGTCAGAGGTGTACCTTGGAGTGTCAGGGGTGTACCTGGGAGTGTCAGAGTGTCGGACGTGTACCTGGGAGTGTCAGGGGTGTAACTGGGAGTGTCAGAGGTGTAACTAGGAATGTCAGAGGTTTACCAGCAGTGTCAGTGGAGTTCCTGGGAGTCTCAAAGGTGTTCCTGGGAGTATCGGAGGTGTACCTCTGAATATCGGAGGTGTACCTAGGAGTGTCAGAGGTGTACCTGGGAGTCTCGGAGGTGTACCTAGGAGTGTCTGAGGTGTACCTGGGAGTGTCTGAGGTGTACCTGGGAGTGTCAGTGGAGAACCAGGGAGTGAGAGGTGTCCCTGGGAGTGTCAGAGGTGTACCAGGGAGTGTCTGAGGTGTACCTGGGAGTGTCAGAGGTGTACTACGGAGTGTCAGAGGAATACCTAGGAGTGTCAGAGGTGTACCTGGGAGTGTCAGAGGTGTACCTCGGAGTGTCAGAGGTGTACCTGGGAGTGTCAGAGGTGTACCTGGAAGTGTCAGGGATGTACCTGGGAGTGTAGAGGTGTACCTGGGAGTGTCAGAGGTGTACCTTGGAGTGTCAGAGGTCTACCTGGGAGAGTCAGAGGTGTACCTGGGAGTGTCGGAGGTGTACCTGCGAGTGTAAGAAGTGTACCTGGGAGTGTCGGAGGTGTTCCTGGGAGTGTCGGAGGTGTACCTGGCAGTGTCAGCTTTGTACCTGGGAGTGTCAGAGGTGTACCAGGAATGTCATGGAGTAACCTGGGAGGTCAGGGTGTACCTGGGAGTCTCAAAGGTGTACCTGGCATCAGAGGTGTACCTGGGAATATCGGAGGTACCCTGGGAGTATCAGAGGTGTACCTTGGAGTGTCGGAGGTGTTCCTGGGAGTGTCGGAGGTACCTGGCAGTGTCAGCGGTGTACCTGTGAGTGTCAGAGGTACCAGGGAATGTCAGTGGAGTACCTGGGAGTGTCACTGGAGTACCTGGGAGTCTCAGGAGTACCTGGGTGCATCAGAGAGGTATACCTGGGAAATATCGAGGTGTACCTGGGAATTTCGGAGGAGTACCTGGGAGCATCAGGAGGTACCTGGGAGTGTCGGAGGTGTACCTGGGAGTGTCACAGGAGTACATGGGATTGTCAGAGGTGTACCTGGCAGTTTCAAGGTGTACCTGGGAGGTCAGAGATGTACCTGGGAGTGTCAGGAGGTATCTGGGAGTGTCGGACGTGTACCTGGGAGGTCAGGGTGTAACTGGGAGTGTCAGAGGTGTAACTAGGAATGTCAGAGGTGTACCAGGAGTGTCAGTGGAGTTCCTGGGAGTCTCAATGTGTACCTGGGATATCGGAGGTGTACCTCTGAATATCGGAGGTACCTAAGAGTGTCAGAGGTGTACCTGGGAGTGTCGGAGGTGTACCTGGGAGTGTCACAGGAGTACCTGAGAGGTCAGAGGTGTACCTGGCAGTGTCAGAGGTGTACCTGGGAGTGTCTGAGGTGTACCTGGGAGGTCTGAGGTGTACCTGGGAGTGTCAAAGAAGTACCAGGAGTGTCACAGGAGTACCTGGGAGGTGGAGAGGTGTACCTGCGTGAGTGAGTTGTACCTAGAAGTGTCTGAGGTGTACCAGGAGTGTCAGAGATGTACCTGGGAGTGTCGGAGGTGTACCTGGGAGTGTCTGGGTGTACCTGGGAGTGTCAGAGGTGTGCCTGGGAGTGTTGGAGGTACCTGGGAGTGTCTGAGGTGTACCTGGGAGTGTCTGAGGTGTACCTGGGGAGTCAGAAGGCTCAGGAGTGTCACAGGAGTACCTGGGAGTGTGAAAGGTGTACCTGTGGAGTGTGAGAGTTGTACCTAGAAGTGTCTGAGGTGTACCAGGAGTGTCAGAGGGTACCTGGGAGTGTCTGATGTACCTGAGTGTCTGAGGTGTACCT
The DNA here is from genome assembly GCF_018991925.1 of Homarus americanus. NCBI lineage: Eukaryota > Metazoa > Arthropoda > Malacostraca > Decapoda > Nephropidae > Homarus > Homarus americanus. The sequence continues at coordinate 7,430 of NW_024757274.1, read as the reverse complement.
GGAGTGTCAGTGGAGAACCAGGAGTGAAAAGGTGTTCTGGGAGTGTGTCAGAGGTGTACCAGGGAGTGTCTGAGGTGTACCTGGGAGTGTCAGAGGTACCACGGAGGTCAGAGGAATACCTAGAGTGTCAGAGGTGTACCCAGAGTGTCAGGGGAGCACTCGGAGTGTCAGAGGTGTACCTGGGAATGTCAGAGGTGTACCTGGGAGTTCTGAGGTGTACCTGGGAGTGTCTGAGGTACCTGGGAGGCTGGTGGAGAACCAGGGAGTGAAAGAGGTGTCTCCTGGGAGTGTGAGGAGGTGCGCCAGGAGTGTCTGAGGTGCACCTGGGAGGTCAGAGGTGTACCACGGAGGTCAGAGGAATACCTAGGGAGTGTCAGAGGTGTACCTGGGAGTGTCAGAGGTGTACCTCGGAGGTCAGAGGTGTACCTAGGAGTGTCAGAGGTGTACCTGGGAGTGTCAGGGATGTACCTGGAGGTAAGAGGTGTACCTGGGAGTGTCAGAGGTGTGCCTTGGAGTGTCAGAGGTCTACCTGGGAGAGTCAGAGGTGTACCTGGGAGTGTCGGAGGTGTACCTGCGAGTGTGAGAAGTGTACCTGGGAGGTCGGAGGTGTTCTGGGAGTGTCGGAGGTGTACCTGGCAGTGTCAGCGGTGTACCTGGGAGTGTCAGAGGTGTACCAGGGAATGTCAGTGAGTACCTGGGAGGTCAAAGGTGTACCTGGGAGGTCAGAGGTGTACCTGGGAGAGTCAGAGGTGCAATTTGGGAGGCCGGAGGTACCTGGGAGTGTGAGAAGTGTACCTGGGAGTGTCTGGGTGTACCTGGGAGAGTCAGAGGTGTACCGGAGAGTGTCGAGGTGTACCTGGGAGTGTCAGAGGTACCTGGGAGTGTCGGAGGTGTACCTGGGAGTGTAAGAAGTGTACCTGGGAGTGTCGGAGGTGTACCTGGGAGTGTCTGATTTGTACCTGGCAGGTTCGAGGTGTACCTGGCAGTGTCCAAGATGTACCTGGCAGTGTCAGCAGGTACCTGGGAGTGTCAGCGGTGTACCTGGGAATGTTAGAAATGTATCAGGGAGTGACAGAGAGTACCTAGGAGTCAGAGGTACCTGGGAGTGTGGAGAAGGTACCTGGGGTGTCAGGGGTGTATCAGGGAGTGTCAGTGAGCACCTGGGAGCTCAGAGGTGTATCTGGGAGGTCAGAGGTGTACCTGGAGTGTCAGAGGTGTATCTGGAGTGTCGGACGTGTACCTGGGAGTGTCAGGGGTAACTGGGAGTGTCAGAGGTGTAACTGTGCCTCAGAGGTGTACCAGGAGTGTCAGTAGAGTTCCTGGAGTCTCAAAGGTACCTGGGAGACGGATGTGTACCTCTGAATATCGGAGGTGTAACTGGGAGGTGTCAGAGGTGTACTTGGGAGTGTCGGAGGTGTACCTTGGAGTGTCACAGGAGTACCTGGAGTGTCAGAGGCAGCTGGCAGTGTCAGAGGTGTACCTGGGAGTGTCAGAGATGTACCTGGGAGTGTCAGAGGTGTATCTGGGAGTCGGACGTGCCTGGGAGTGTCAGAGGTGTACCAGGATGCATGTGACAGGGGAGTGCCCAGGGGAGTCAGAGGTGTACCTGGAGCAGGAGGTACCTGGGAGGTCAAAGTTGTACTTGGGAGGTGTCGGAAGTGTACCTGGGAGTGTCGGAGGTGTACATGGGAGTCGGAGGTACCTGGCAGTGTCAGCGGTGTACCTGGGAGGTCAGAGGTGTACCAGGGAATGTCAGTGGAGTACCTGGGAGGTCAAAGGTGTACCTGGGAGTGTCAGAGGTGTACCTAGGAGTGCTCAGTGGTGTACCTGGGAGTGTCAGCGTGTACCTGGGAGGTAGAGGTGTATCAGGAGTGACAGAGGAGTACCTAGGAGGTTGGGAGGTGGGAGGCTGGGAGGTGTGGGAGTACGGGAGGTGAACCTGGGAGGTCAAAGGTGTACCTGGGAGTGTCAGACGTACCTGGGAGTGTCAGAGATATACCTGGGAGGTCAGAGTTGTATCTGGGAGGTTGGACGTTTACCTGGGAGGTCAGAGGTGTACCTGGGAGTATCAGGGTATACCAGGGAGTGTCAGTGAAGGTCAAAGGTACCTGGGAGAACGGAGTACCTGGGAATATCGGAGGTGTACCTGGGAATACCGGAGGTGAACCAGGAGCAAGGTGGCTTGGGAGTGTCAAGAGAGTACCTGAGAGGCCAGAGGCCTGGGAGTATAGGAGGTGTACCTGGGAGTCTGAACCTGGGAGTGTCTGAGGTGTACCGGAGTGTCAGAGAAGCACAGGGAGTGTCACAGGAGTGCCTGGGAGAGGCACCTGAGTGTGAGAGAGTTGTACCAGAAGTGTCTGAGGTGTACCAGGAGTGTCAGAGATACCGGAGTGTCGGAGTGTACCTGGGAGTGTCTGGGGTACCTGGGAGTGTCAGAGGTGTGCCTGGAGGTGTCTGAGGTGTACCTGGGATATCTGAGGTGTACCTGGGAGTGTCTGAGGTGTACCTGGGAGGTCAGAGAAGCACTAGGGAGTGTCACAGGAGTACCTGGGAGGTGTGAAAGGGTACCTGGAGTGTGTGAGACTGTACCCAGAAGTACCAGGAGTGTCAGAGGTACCTGGGAGTGTCTGAGGTGGGAGTGTCTGAGGTACCTGGGAGTGTCAGTGGAGAACCAGGAGTGAAAGAGGTGTCCCTGGGAGTGTCCGGAGGTGTACCAGGGAGTGTCTGAGGTACCTAGGGAGTCAGAGGTGTACCACGGAGTGTCAGGAGAATACCTAGGAGTGTGAGAGGTACCTGGGAGTGCTAGGAGGTGTACCTGGGAGGTCAAAGGTGTACCTGGGAGATGTCAGAGGTGTACCTGGGAGTGTCTGAGGTGTACCTGGGAGTGTCTGAGGTACCTGGGAGGTCAGTGGAGAAACCAGGGGAGTGAAAGAGGTGTCCCTGGGAGTGTCAGAGGTGTACCAGGAGTGTCTGAGGTGCCGAGAGGCTGGGGAGGTGTACCACGGAGGTTGGGGAGAATACCTAGGAGTGCTCAGAGGTGTACCTGGGAGATCAGAGGTGTACCTGAGGTCTGAGGTGTACCTAGGAGTGTCAGAGGTACCTGGGAGTGTCAGGGGATGTATCTGGGAGTGTAAGAGGTACCTGGGGAGGTCAGAGGTGTACTTGGAGTGTCAGAGGTCTACCTGGGAGAGTCAGAGGTGTACCTGGGAGTGTCGGAGGTGTACCTGCGAGTGTGAGAAGTGTACCTGGGAGTGTCGGAGGTGTTCCTGGGAGTGTCGGAGGCCTAGCAGTGTCACGGTGTACCTGGGAGTGTCAGAGGTACCAGGGAATGTCAGTGAGGCCTGGAGTGTCAGGGCACTGGGAGAGTTGGGAGGTGTACCTGGGAGTGTCAGAGGTGTACTTGGGAGTGTCGGAGGTGTACCTGGGAGTGTGAGAAGTGTACCTGGGAGGTCTGGAGGTACCTGGGAGAGTCAGAGGTGTACCGGGAGTGTCGGAGGTGTACCTGGGAGGTCAGAGGTGTACCTGGGAGTGTCGGAGGTGTACCTGGAGTGTAAGAAGGTACCTGGGAGTGCCGGAGATGTACCTGGAGTGTCTGAGGTGTACCTGGCAGTGTCTGAGGTGTACCTGCAGTGTTCAAGATGTACCTGGCAGTGTCAGCAGTGTACCTGGGAGTCATGGTACCTGGGAGGCAGAAATGTATCAGGGAGTGACAGAGGAGTACCTAGGAGTGTCAGAGGTGTACCTGGAGAGGAGAAGTGTACCTGGGAGTGTCAGGGGTATCAGGAGGTGTCAGTGGAGCACCTGGGAGGCGTCAGAGGTGTATCTGGGAGTGTCAAAGGTGTACCTGGGAGTGTCAGAGGTGTATCTGGGAGTGTCGGACGTACCTGGGAGTGTCAGGGTTAACTGTTAATGTCAGAGGTGTACCAGGAGTGTCAGTAGAGTTCTGGGAGTCTCAAAGGTGTACCTGGGAGTATCGGATGTACCTCTGAATACGGAGGTGTACCTGGGAGTCTCGGAGGTACCTGGGAGTGTCGGAGGTGTACCTGGGAGGTCACAGGAGTACCTGGGAGTGTCAGAGGCATACACTTGGGAGTGTCAGGTACCTGGGAGGTCAGAGATGTACCTGGGAGTGTCAGAGGTGTATCTGGGAGGTCGGACGGTACCTGGGAGTGTCAGAGGTGTACCAGGAATGTCAGGGGAGCACTTGGGAGCTGAGAGGTGCCTGGGAGTGTCAGAGGTGTACCTGGAGGTGAGAGGTGTACCTGGGAGTGTCAGAGTTGTACTTGGGAGTGTCGGAGGTGTACCTGGGAGCGTGAGAGTGAACCTGGGAGTGTCGGAGGTGTACCTGGGAGTCGGAGGTGTACCTGGCAGTGTCAGCGGTGTACCTGGGAGGTCAGAGGTGTACCAGGAATGCTGTGGGAGTACCTGGGAGTGTCAAAGGTGTACCTGGGAGTGCCGAGAGGTGTACCTAGAGTGCTCAGAGGTGTACCTGGGAGCAAGGTGTACCTGGGAGTGTTAGAGGCATCAGAGTGACAGAGGAGTACCTAGGAGGTCAGAGGTGTACCTGGGAGGTCAGAGGTGTACCTGGGAGTATCGGAGGTGAACCTGGGTGCTGGGAGGTGCCTGAGTCAGACGTGTACCTGGGAGTGTCAGAGATATACCTGGGAGTGTCAGAGTTGTACCTGGGAGCACGTACCTGGGAGTAACAGAGGTGTACCTGGGAGTATCAGGTATACCAGAGTAGTCAGTGAAGTGCTCAACTCAAAGGTGTACCTGGGAGAATCGAGGTGTACCTGGGAATATCGGAGGTGTACCTGGGAATATCGGAGGTGCACCAGGAGTGTCAGAGGTGTACTTGGGAGTGTCGGAGGTGTACCTTGGAGTGTGAGAAGTGTACCTGGGAGTGTCTGGGGTGTACCTGGCAGACAGAGGTACCTGGAGAGTGTCGGAGGTGTACCTGGGAGTGTCAGAGGTGTACCTGGGAGGCCGGAGGTTTACCTGGGAGTGTAAGAAGTGCAACCTGGGAGTGTCAAGCTGGTATGCCTGGAGTGTCTAAGGTGTACCTGGCAGTGTCTGAGGTGTACCTGGGAGTGTCAGAGGTGTATCTGGGAGTGTCAGAGGTGTATCTGGGAGCAATGGAAGTGTACCTGGGAGTGTCAGAGGTGTACCAGGAATGTCAGTGGCACCTGGGAGGCTGGAGGTGTACCTGGGAGTGTCAGAGGTGTACCTGGGAGGTCAGAGGTGTACCTGGGAGGTCAGAGGACCAGGAGGCCGAGGTACCTGGGAGTGTCGGAGGTGTACCTATGTCTGGGGTGTAACTGGGAGTATCTGGGGTGTACCTGGGAGTGTCTGAGGTGTACCTGGGAGGCTCACAGGTGTACCTGGGAGTGTCAGAGGTGTACCTGGGAGCCAGGGGTGATCAGGAGTCAGTGAGTACTCGGGAGTGACAGGGGTGACCTGGGAGTGCTGGAGGTGTACATGGAGCAGAGGTGTACCTGGCATTGTCAGTGTACCTGGGAGTGCCAGAAAAATGGAGTGTCTGAGGTGTACCTGGGAGTTTAGAGGTGTACTGGGAGTTGGGGTGGGAGAACCAGGAGGAAAGAGGTGTACTTGGGAGGCCGGGGTGTACCAGGGAGTGCCTGAGGGTACCTGGGAGTGTCAGAGGTGTACCAGGGAGTGTCATAGGAATACCTAGAGTGTCAAGATGTACCTGGAGTGTCAGATGTGTACCTAGGAGTAGGGAGGTTTACTTGGGAGTGTCGGAGTTGTACCTGGGAGTGTCGGAGGTGGACCTGGGAGTGTCAGAGGTGTACCTGGGAGTATCAGGGCATACCAGGAGGTCAGTGAAGCACCTGGGAGTCTCAAAGGTGTACCTGGGAGTATCGGAGGTGTACCTGGAATATCGGAGGTACCTGGGAATATCGGAGGTGTACCAGGAGTGTCAGAGGTGTACCTGGGAGTCTCAGAGGTGAACCAGGGAGGTCAGAGGAGTACCTGGGAGTGTCAAAGGTGCCAGGAGTGTCAGTGGAGTACCTGGAGTTCCCAAAGGTGTACCTGGGAGTATCGGAGGTACTTGAATATCGGAGGATACCTAAGAGTGTCAGGAGGTGTACCTGGGAGTGTCGGAGGTGTACCTGGGAGTGTCACAGGAGTACCTGAGAGTGTCAGAGGTGTACCTGGCAGTGTCAGAGGTGTACCTGGGAGTGTCTGAAGTGTACCTGGGAGTGTCTGAGGTGTACCTGGGAGTGTCAGAGAAGTACCAGGGAGTGTCACAGGAGTACCTGGGAATGCAGAGGTGTACCTGCGAGTGTGAGAGTTGTACCTAGAAGTGTCTGAGGTGTACCAGGGAGTGTCAAAGATGTACCTGGGAGTGTCGGAGGTGTACCTGGCAGTGTCAGCGGTGTACCTGGGAGTGTCAGAGGTGTACCAGGGAATGTCAGTGGAGTACCTGGGAGTGTCACTGGAGTACCTGGGAGTCTCAAAGGAGTACCTGGGTGCATGTGAGGTGTACCTGGGAATATCGGAGGTGTACTTGGAATTTGAGGTGCACCTGGGAGATCAGAGGTGTACCTGGGAGTGTCGGAGGTGTACCTGGAGTGTCAGCAGAGTATGGGATTGTCAGAGGTGCTACCTGGCAGTGTCGAGGTGTACCTGGAGTGTCAGATGTACCTGGGAGTGTCAGAGGTGTATCTGGAGTGTCGGACGTACCTGGAGTGTCAGGGTGTAACTGGGAGTGTCAGAGGTGTAACTAGAATGTCAGAGGTACCAGGAGGTCAGTGAGTTCCGGAGTCTCAAATGTACCTGGGAGTATCGGAGGTGTACCTCTGAATATCGGAGGTGTACCTAAGAGTGTCAGAGGTGTACCTGGGAGTGTCTGAGTACCTGGAGTGCCTGAGATGTACCTGGTGTCAAAGAAGTACCAGGGAGTGTCAGGAGTACCTGGGAGTGTGAGAGGTGTACCTGAGGTGAGAGTTGGCCCTGGAAGTGTCTGAGGTACCGGGAGTCGTGAGATGTACCTGGGAGTGTCTGAGGTGTACCTGGAGTGTCTGAGGTGTACCTGGGAGTCTGAGTGAACGGGTGTCAGAGAAGTACCAGGGAGTGTCACAGGAGTACCTGGGAGTGTGAAAGGTGTACCTGGGAGTGTGAGAGTTGAACCTAGGAGTGTCTGAGGTGTACCAGGAGGTCAGAGGTGTACCTGGAGTGTCTGAGGTGTACCTGGGAGTGTCAGAGGTGTACCTGGGAGTGTCAGTGGAGAACCAGGGAGTGAAAGAGGTGTACCTGGGAGTGTCAGGAGGTGTACCTGGGAGGAAGTGACCTGGGAGGCAGGTGTATCAGGGAGTGTCAGTGGAGCACCTGGGAGTCAAGGGGTCAGAGGTGTACCTGGAGCTGGGAGGTGTATCTGGGAGTGTCGACGTACATTGGAGTGTCAG
>NW_024757273.1:0-16188 GCF_018991925.1 Homarus americanus | reverse complement strand
AAACGTTGCTCTGATCACCTAAGCGGCACGGGTGGTCCCCATTAGAGGTTCACGGCGCCATAAGCTCGTTGAACAGGCTTTTGTGTGAAATATAGCAGAGTCTAGAATTGCTTTTTTTTCCAGGTGGCCCAGAGGTAGCGTTCCCCGGTCACAATTATAAGATCTTGGGTTTAAATCCTGGTGGGGTGTGGTGTTGATTATATGTAGAAGTCCGCGTGCTTTATTGGGCTAATGAAATATATATGGATCCTCCTGTTTCGAAGCCGCATTTGGTAAAACGTTGTTATGATCATCTAAGCGGCACGGGTGGTCCCCATTAGAGGTTCACTGTGCCATAAGCCCGTTGAACAGGCTTTGTGTGAAATATAGCAGAGTCTAGGACTGCTTTTATTGTCCTGGTGGCCCAGAGGTAGCGTTCCCCGGTCACAATTAGAAGATCATGGGTTCGAATCCTGGTGGGGTGAGGTGTTGATTATATGTAGAAGCCGCGTGCTTTATTGGGGAATGAAATATATATGGATCCTCGTGTTTTGAAGCCGCATTTGGTAAAACGTTGCTCTGATCACCTAAGCAGCACGGGTGGTCCCCATTAGAGGTTCACGGCGCCATAAGGTCGTTGAACAGGCTTTGTGTGAAATATAGTACAGTCTACGAATGCTTTTATTGTCCTGTTGGCCCAGAGGTAGCGTTCCCCGGTCACAATTATAAGATCGTGGCTTCAAATCCTGGTGGGGTGAGGCGCTGATTATATGTAGAAGTCCGCGTGCTTTATTGGGCTAATGAAATATATATGGATCCTCGTGTTTCAAAACCGCATTTGGTAAAGCGTTGCTCTGATCACCTAAGCGGCACGGGTGGTCCCCTATAGTGGTTCACAGTGCCATAAGCTCGTTTAACGGGCTTTGTGTGAAATATAGTAGAGTCTAGGACTGCTTTTATTGTCCTGGTGGCCCATAGGTAGCATACCCCGGTCACAATTATAAGATTGTGGGTTTGAATCCTGGTGGGGTGAGGTGTTGATTATATATATAGAAGTCCGAGCGCTCTATTGGGCTAATGAAATATATATGGATCCTCGTGTTTCCAAGCCGGATTTGGTAAAACGTTGCTCTGATCACCTAAGTGGCACGGGTGGTCCCCTATAGTGGTTCACAGCCCCATAAGCTCGTTGAACAGGCTTTGTGTTAAATATAACAGAGTCTAGGACTGCTTATAGTGTCCTGGTGGCCCATAGGTAGCGTTCTCCGGTCACAATTAGAAGATCGTGGGTTCGAATCCTGGTTGGGTGAGGTGTTGATTATATGTAGAAGTCCGCGTGTTTTATTGGGCAAATGAAATATATATGGATCCTAGTGTTTTGAAGCCGCATTTGGTAAAACGTTGCTCTGATCACCTAAGCGGCACGGGTGGTCCCCATTAGAGGTTCACGGCGCGAAAAGCTCGTTGAACAGCCTTTGTGTGAAATATAGCACAGTATAGGACTGCTTTAATTATCCTGGTGGCCCAGACGTAGCGTTCCCCGGTCACAATTATAAGATCGTGGGTTTTAATCCTGGTGGGGTGAGGTGTTGATTATTTGTAGAAGTCCGCTTGCTTTATTGGGCTAATGAAATATATATGGATCCTCGTGTTTCCAGCCGGATTTGGTAAAACGTTGCTCTGATCACCTAAGCGGTACGGTGGTCCCCATTAGAGGTTCATGGCGCCATAAGGTCGTTGAACAGGCTTTGTGTGAAATATAGTAGAGTCTAGGACTGCTTATAGTGTCCTGGTGGCCCATAGGTAGCGTTCCTCGGTCACAATTATAAGATCGTGGGTTCAAATCCTGGTGGAGTGAGGTGTTGATTATATGTAGAAGTCCGCGTGCTCTATTGGGCTAATGAAATATATATGGATCCTTGTGTTTCGAAGCCGGATTTGGTAAAACGTTGCTCTGATCACCTAAGTGGCACGGATGGTCCCCATTAGAGGTTCACGTCGCCATAAGCACGTTGAACAGGCTTTGTGTGAAATATAGCAGAGTCTATGACTCCTTTTATTGTCCTAGTGGCCCAGAGGTAGCGTTCCCCGGTCACAATTATAAGATCGTTGGTTGAAATCCTGGTGGGGTGAGGTGTTGATTATATGTAGAAGTTCGCGTGCTTGATTGAGCTAATGAAATATATATGGATCATCCTGTTTCGAAGCCGCATTTGGTAAAACGTTGTTATGATCACCTAAGCGGCACGGGTGGTCCCCATTAGAGGTTCACGGTGCCATAAGCCCGTTGAACAGGCTTTGTGTGAAATATAGCAGAGTCTGGAATGCTTTTATTGTCCTGGTGGCCCAGAGGTAGCGTCCCCCGGTCACAATTATAAGATCGTGGCTTCAAATCCTGGTGGGGTGAGGCGTTGATTATATGTAGAAGTCTGCGTGCTTTATTGGGCTAATGAAATATATATGGATCCTCGTGTTTCCAAGCCGGATTTGGTAAAACGTTGCTCTTATCATCTAAGAGGCACGGGTGGTCCCCATTAGAGGTTGATCGCGCCATAAGGTCGTTGAACAGGCTTTGTGTGAAATATAGTAGAGTCTAGGACTGTTTTATTGTCCTGGTTGCCCAGAGGTAGCGTTCCCCGGTCACAATTATATGATCGTGGGTTCAAATCCTGGTGGGGTGAGGTGTTGATTATATGTAGAAGTAAGCGTGCTTTATTGGGCTATTGAAATATATATTGATCCTCGTGTTTCGAAGCCGGATTTGGTAAAACGTTGCTCCGATCACATAAGCGGCACAGGTGGTCCCCATTAGAGGTTCATGGCGCCATAAGGTCGTTGAACAGGCTTTGTGTGAAATATAGCAGAATCTAGGACTGCCTTTATTGCCCTGGTTGCCCAGAGGTAGCGTTCCCTGGTCACAATTATAAGATAGTGGGTTCAAATCCTGGTGGGCTGAGGTGTTGATTATATGTAGAAGTCCGCGTGCTTTATTGTGCTAATGAAATATCTATGGATCCTCTTGTTTCCAAGCCGGATTTGGTAAAACGTTGTTCTTATCACCTAAGCGGCACGGGTGGTCCCCATTAGAGGTTCATCGCGCCATAAGGTCGTTGAACAGGCTTTGTGTGAAATATAGTAGAGTCTAGGACTGTTTTATTGTCCTGGTTGCCCAGAGGTAGCGTTCCCCGGTCACAATTATAAGATCGTTGGTTCAAATCCTGGTGGGGTGAGGCGTTGATTATATGTAGAAGTCCGCTTGCTTTATTGGGTTAATGAAATATATATGGATCCTCGTGTTTCGAAGCCGGATTTGGTAAAACGTTGCTCTGATTACCTAAGCGGCACGGATGGTCCCCATTAGAGGTTCACAGCGCCATAAGCTCGTTGAACAGGCTTTGTGTGAAATATAGCAGAGTCTAGGACTGCTTTTATTGTCCTGGTGGCCCAGAGGTAGCGTTCCCCGGTCACAATTATAAGATCGTGGGTTCGAATCCTGGTGGGGTGAGGTGTTGATTATATGTAGAAGCCACGTGCTTTATTGGGCAAATGAAATTTATATGGATCCTCGTGTTTTGAAGCCGCATTTGGTAAAACGTTGCTCTAATCACCTAAGCAGCACGGGTGGTCTCTATTAGAGGTTCAGAGCGCCATAAGCTCGTTGAACAGGTTTTGTGTGAAATATAGCAGAGCCTACGAATGCTTTTATTGTCCTGTTGGCCCAGAGGTAGCGTTCCCCGGTCACAATTATAAGATCGTGGCTTCAAATCCTGGTTGGGTGAGGTGTTGATTATATGTAGAAGTCCGCCTGTTTTATTGGGCAAATGAAATATATATGGATCCTCGTGTTTTGATGCCTCATTTGGTAAAACGTTGCTCTGATCACCTAAGCGGCACAGGTGGTCCCAATGAGAGGTTCACGGCTCCATAAGCTCGTTGAACAGGCTTTGTGTGAAATATAGCAGAGTCTAGGACTGCTTTTATTGTCCTGGTGGCCCAGAGGTAGCGTTCCCCGGTCACAATTTTAAGATCTTGGCTTCAAATCCTGGTCGGGTGAGGCGTTGATTATATGTAGAAGTCCGCGTGCTTTATTGGGCTAATGAAATATATATGGATCCTCGTGTTTCCAGCCGCATTTGGTAAAACGTTGCTCTGATCACCTAAGCAGTACGGTGGTCCCCATTAGAGGTTCATGGCGCCATAAGGTCGTTGAACAGGCTTTGTGTGAAATATAGTAGAGTCTAGGACTGCTTATAGTGTCCTGGTGGCCCATAGGTAGCGTTCCTCGGTCACAATTATAAGATCGTGGGTTCGAATCCTGGTGGAGTGAGGTGTTGATTATATGTAGAAGTCCGCGTGATCTCTTGGGCTAATGAAATATATATGGATCCTTGTGTTTCGAAGCCGGATTTGGTAAAACGTTGCTCTGATCACCTAAGTGGCACGGATGGTCCCCATTAGAGGTTTACAGCGTCATAAGCTCGTTGAACAGGCTTTGTGTGAAATATAGCAGAGTCTAGGACTGATTTTATTGTCCTGGTGGCCCAGAGGTAGCATACCCCGGTCACAATTATAAGATCGTGGGTTTGAATCCTTGTGGGGTGAGGTGTTGATTATATGGAGAAATCCGAGTGCTTTATTGGGCTAATGAAATATATATGGATCCTCGTGTTTCGAAGCCGGATTTGGTAAAACGTTGCTCTGATCACCTAAGGGGCACGGGTGGTCCCCTATAGTGGTTCACAGCCCCATAAGCTCGTTGAACAGGCTTTGTGTTAAATATAACAGAGTCTAGGACTGCTTATAGTATCCTGGTGGCCCATAGGTAGTGTTCCTCGGTCACAATTATAAGATCGTGGTTTCGAATCCTGGTGGAGTGAGGTGTTGATTATATGTAGAAGTCCGCGTGCTTTATTGGGTTAATGAAATATATATGGATCCTCGTGTTTCGAAGCCGGATTTGGTAAAACGTTGCTCTGATCACCTAAGCGGCACGGATTGTCCCCATTAGAGGTTCACAGCGCCATAAGCTCGTTGAACAGGCTTTTTGTGAAATATTGCAGAGTCTAGAACTGCTTTTATTGTCCTAGTGGCCCAGAGGTAGCGTTCCCCGGTCACAATTAGAAGATCGTGGGTCCGAATCCTGGTTGGGTGAGGTGTTGATTATATGTAGAAGTCCGGTTGTTTTATTGGGCAAATGAAATATAAATGGATCCTAGTGTTTTGAAGCCGCATTTGGTAAAACGTTGCTCTGATCACCTAAGCGGCACGGGTGGTCCCCATTAGAGGTTCACGGCGCCAAAAGCTCGTTGAACAGGCTTTGTGTGAAATATAGCAGAGCCTACGAATGCTTTTATTGTCCTGTTGGCCCAGAGGTAGCGTTCCCCTGTCACAATTATAAGATCGTGGCTTCAAATCCTGGTGGGTGAGGCGTTGATTATATGTAGAAGTCCGCGTGCTTTATTGGGCTAATGAAATATATATGGATCCTCGTGTTTCGAAACTGCATTTGGTAAAACGTTGCTCTGATCACCTAAGCGGCACGAGTGGTCCCCTATAGTTATTCACAGCGCCATAAGCTCGTTGATCAGGCTTTGTGTGAAATATAGTAGAGTCTAGGACTGCTTTTATTGTCCTGGTGGCCCAGAGGTAGCATACCCCGGTCACAATTATAAGATTGTGGGTTTGAATCCTGGTGGGGTGAGGTGTTGATTATATGTAGAAATCCGAGTGCTTTATTGGGCTAATGAAATATATATGGATCCTCGTGTTTCCAAGCCGGATTTGGTAAAACGTTGCTCTCATCACCTAAGCGGCACGGATGGTCCCCATTAGAGGTTCACAGCGCCATAAGCTCGTTGAATAGGCTTTTTGTGAAATATAGCAGAGTCTAGGACTGCTTTTATTGTCCTGGTGGCCCAGAGGTAGCGTTCCCTGGTCACAATTAGAAGATCGTGGGTTCGAATCCTGGTTGGGTGATGTGTTGATTATATGTAGAAATCCGCGTGTTTTATTGGGCAAATGAAATATATATGGATCCTAGTGTTTTGAAGCCGCATTTGGTAAAACGTTGCTCTGATCACCTAAGCGGCACGGGTGGTCCCCATTAGAGGTTCACGGCGCCAAAAGCTCGTTGAACAGGCTTTGTGTGAAATATAGCACAGTCTAGGACTGCTTTAATTATCCTGGTGGCCCAGAGGTAGCGTTCCCCGGTCATAATTATAAGATCGTGGGTTTAAATCCTGGTGGGGTGAGGTGTTGATTATATGTAGATGTCCGCGTGCTTTATTGGCTAATGAAATATATATGGGTCCTCGTGTTTCGAAGCCGCATTTGGTAAAACGTTGCTCTGATCACCTAAGCGGCACAGGTGGTCCCAATGAGAGGTTCACGGCGCCATAAGCTCGTTGAACAGGCTTTGTGTGAAATATTGCAGAGTCTAGAACTGCTTTTATTGTCCTGGTGGCCCAGAGGTAGCGTTCCCCGGTCACAATTATAAGATCGTGGCTTCAAATCCTGGTCGGGTGAGGCGTTGATTATATGTAGAAGTCCGCGTGCTTTATTGGGCTAATGAAATATATATGGATCATCGTGTTTCCAAGCCGGATTTGGTAAACCTTGCTCTAATCACCTAAGCGGTACGGTGGTCCCCATTAGAGGTTCATGGCGCCATAAGGTCGTTGAACGGCTTTGTGTGAAATATAGTGGGAGTCTAGGACTGCTTATAGTGTCTGGTGGCCCATAGGTAGCGTTCCTCGGTCACAATTATAGATCGTGGGTTCAAATCCTGGTGGAGTGAGGTGTTGATTATATGTAGAAGTCCGCGTGCTCTATTGGGCTAATGAAATATATATGGATCCTTTTGTTTCGAAGCCGGATTTGGTAAAACGTTGCACTGATCACCTAAGTGGCACGGATGGTCCCCATTAGAGGTTCACAGCGCCATAAGCTTGTTGAACAGGCTTTGTGTGAAATATAGCAGAGTCTAGGACTGCTTTTATTGTCCTGGTGGCCCAGAGGTAGCGTTCCCCGGTCACAATTTGAAGATCGTGGGTTCGAATCCTGGTGGGGTGAGGTGTTGATTATATGCCAAAGCCGCATTCTTTATTGGGCAAATGAAATATATATGGATCGTGTTTTTGACGCATTTGGTAAAACGTTGCTCTAATCACTATAAGCAGCACGGGTGGTCTCCATTAGAGGTTCACAACGCCATAAGCTCGTTGAACAGGCTTTGTGAAATATATAAGCAGAGTCTAGGACTACTTTTATTGTCCTGGTGGCCCCTGAAGGTAGCGTTCCCCGGTCACAGTTATAAGATCGTGGCTTCAAATCCTGGTGGGAATTGTGAGGCGTTGATTATATGTAGAAGTCCGCGTGCTTTATTGGGCTAATGAAATATATATGGATCCTCGTGTTTCCAGCCGGATTTGGTAAAACGTTGCTCTGATCACCTAAGTGGTACAGTGGTCCCCATTAGAGGTTCATGGCGCCATAAGGTCGTTGAACAGGCTTTGTGTGAAATATAGTAGAGTCTAGGACTGCTTATAGTGTCCTGGTGGCCCATAGGTAGCGTTCCTCGGTCACAATTATAAGATCGTGGGTTCAAATCCTGGTGGAGTGAGGTGTTGATTATATGTAGAAGTCCGCGTGCTCTATTGGGCTAATGAAATATATTTGGATCCTTGTGTTTCGAAGCCGGATTTGGTAAAACGTTGCTCTGATCACCTAAGTGGCACGGATGGTCCCCATTAGAGGTTCACGGCGCCATAAGCACGTTGAACAGGCTTTGTGTGAAATATAGCAGGGTCTATGACTCCTTTTATTGTCCTAGTGGCCCAGAGGTAGCGTTCCCCGCTCACAATTATATGATCGTTGGTTGAAATCCTGGTGGGGTGAGGTGTTGATTATATGTAGAAGTTCGCGTGCTTTATTGGGCTAATGAAATATATATGGATCATCCTGTTTCGAAGCCGCATTTGGTAAAACGTTGTTATGATCACCTAAGCGGCACGGGTGGTCCCCATTAGAGGTTCACGGTGCCATAAGCCCGTTGAACTGGCTTTGTGTGAAATATAGCAGAGTCTAGGAATGCTTTTATTGTCCTGGTGGCCCAGAGGTAGCGTCCCCCGGTCACAATTATAAGATCGTGGCTTCAAATCCTAGTGGGGTGAGGCGTTGATTATATGTAGAAGTCTGCGTGCTTTATTGGGCGAATGAAATATATATGGATCCTCGTGTTTCCAAGCCGGATTTGGTAAAACGTTGCTCTTATCACCTAAGCGGCACGGGTGGTCCCCATAAGAGGTTCATCGCGCCATAAGGTCGTTGAACAGGCTTTGTGTGAAATATAGTAGAGTTTAGGACTGCTTTTATTGTCCTGGTTGCCCAGAGGTAGCGTTCCCTGGTGACAATTATAAGATAGTGGGTTCAAATCCTGGTGGGCTGAGGTGTTGATTATATGTAGAAGTCCGCGTGCTTTATTGTGCTAATGAAATATCTATGGATCCTCGTGTTTCCAAGCCGGATTTGGTAAAACGTTGCTCTTATCACCTAAGCGGCACGGGTGGTCCCCATTAGAGGTTCATCGCTCCATAAGGTCGTTGAACAGGCTTTGTGTGAAATATAGTAGAGTCTAGGACTGTTTTATTGTCCTGGTTGCCCAGAGGTAGCATTCCCCGGTCACAATTATAAGATCGTTGGTTCAAATCCTGGTGGGGTGAGGCGTTGATTATATGTAGAAGTCCGCGTGCTTTATTGGGTTAATGAAATATATATGGATCCTCGTGTTTCGAAGCCGGATTTGGTAAAACGTTGCTCTGATTACCTAAGCGGCACGGATGGTCCCCATTAGAGGTTCACAGCGCCATAAGCTCAATGAACAGGCTTTGTGTGAAATATAGCAGAGCCTACGAATGCTTTTATTGTCCTGTTGGCCCAGAGGTAGCGTTCCCCGGTCACAATTATAAGATCGTGGCTTCAAATCCTGGTTGGGTGAGGTGTTGATTATATGTAGAAGTCCGCCTATTTTATTGGGCAAATGAAATATATATGGATCCTCGTGTTTTGATGCCGCATTTGGTAAAACGTTGCTCTGATCACCTAAGCGGCACAGGTGGTCCCAATGAGAGGTTCACGGCGCCATAAGCTCGTTGAACAGGCTTTGTGTGAAATATAGCAGAGTCTGAGATATTTTAAATCCTGGTGGGAGTGGCGTTGATTATATGTAAGTCGCGTGCTTTATTGGGCTAACAGAATATATATGGATCTCGTGTTTCAGCGCATTTGAGTAAAGCGTTGCTCTGATCACCTAAGCAGTACGGTGGTCCCCATTAGAGATTCATGGCGCCATAAGGTCGTTGAACAGGCTTTGTGTGAAATATAGTAGAGTCTACGACTGCTTATAGTGTCCTGGTGGCCCATAGGTAGCGTTCCTCGGTCACAATTATAAGATCGTGGGTTCGAATCCTGGTGGAGTGAGGTGTTGATTATATGTAGAAGTCCGTGTGCTCTATTGGGCTAATGAAATATATATGGATACTTGTGTTTCGAAGCCGGATTTGGTAAAACGTTGCTCTGATCACCTAAGTGGCACGGATGGTCCCCATTAGAGGTTTACAGCGTCAAAAGCTCGTTGAACAGGCTTTGTGTGAAATATAGCAGAGTCTAGGACTGCTTTTATTGTCCTGGTGGCCCAGAGGTAGCATACCCCGGTCACAATTATAAGATCGTGGGTTTGAATCCTTGTGGGGTGAGGTGTTGATTATATGTAGAAGTCCGAGTGCTTTATTGGGCTAATGAAATATATATGGATCCTCGTGTTTCGAAGCCGGATTTGGTAAAACGTTGCTCTGATCACCTAAGGGGCACGGGTGGTCCCCTATAGTGGTTCACAGCCCCATAAGCTCGTTGAACAGGCTTTGTGTTAAATATAACAGAGTCTAGGACTGCTTATAGTGTCCTGGTGGCCCAGAGGTAGCGTTCCCCGGTCACAATTATAAGATCGTGGTTTCAAATCCTGGTGGGTGAGGTGTTGATTATATGTAGAAGACGCGTGCTTTATTGGGCTAATGAAATATATATGGATCCTCGTGTTTTGAAGCCGCATTTGGTAAAACGTTGCTCTGATCACCTAAGGGGCACGGGTGGTCCCCTATAGTGGTTCACAGCCCCATAAGCTCGTTGAACAGGCTTTGTGTGAAATATAACAGAGTCTAGGACTGCTTTTAGTGTCCTAATTATTTAGGTAGCGTTCCTCGGTCACAATTATAAGATCGTGGTTTCGAATCCTGGTGGAGTGAGGTGTTGATTATATGTAGAAGTCCGCGTGCTTTATTGGGCTAATGAAATCTATATGGATCCTCGTGTTTTGAAGCCGCATTTGGTAAAACGTTGCTCTGATCACCTAGGCAGCACGGGTGGTCTCCATTAGAGGTTCACAGAGCCATAAGCTCGTTGAACAGGCTTTGTGTGAAATATAGCAGAGCCTACGAATGCTTTTATTGTCCTGTTGGCCCAGAGGTAGCGTTCCCCGGTCACAATTATAAGATCGTGGCTTCAAATCCTGGTGGGGTGAGGCGTTGATTATATGTAGAAGTTCGCGTGCTTTATTGGGCTAATGAAATATATATGGATCCTCGTGTTTCGAAACCGCATTTGGTAAAACGTTGCTCTGATCACCTAAGCGGCACGAGTGGTCCCCTATAGTTATTCACAGCGCCATAAGCTCGTTGATCAGGCTTTGTGTGAAATATAGTAAAGTCTAGGACTGCTTTAATTGTCCTGGTGGCCCAGAGGTAGCATACCCCGGTCACAATTATAAGATTGTGGGTTTGAATCCTGGTGGGGTGAGGTGTTGATTATATGTAGAAATCCGAGTGCTTTATTGGGCTAATGAAATATATATGGATCCTAGTGTTTTGAAGCCGCATTTGGTAAAACGTTGCTCTGATCACCTAAGCGGCAAGGGTGGTCCCCATTAGAGGTTCACGGCGCCATAAGCTCGTTGAATAGGCTTTTTGTGAAATATAGCAGAGTCTAGGACTGCTTTTATTGTCCTGGTGGCCCAGAGGTAGCGTTCCCCGGTCACAATTAGAAGATCGTGGGTTCGAATCCTGGTTGGGTGAGGTGTTGATTATATGTAGAAGTCCGCGTGTTTTATTGGGCAAATGAAATATATATGGATCCTAGTGTTTTGAAGCCGCATTTGGTAAAACGTTGCTCTGATCACCTAAGCGGCACGGGTGGTCCCCATTAGAGGTTCACGGCGCCAAAAGCTCGTTGAACAGGCTTTGTGTGAAATATAGCACAGTCTAGGACTGCTTTAATTATCCTGGTGGCCCAGAGGTAGCGTTCCCCGGTCATAATTATAAGATCGTGGGTTTAAATCCTGGTGGGGTGAGGTGTTGATTATATGTAGAAGTCCGCGTGCTTTATTGGCTAATGAAATATATATGGATCCTCGTGTTTCGAAGCCGCATTTGGTAAAACGTTGCTCTGATCACCTAAGCGGCACAGGTGGTCCCAATGAGAGGTTCATGGCGCCATAAGGTCGTTGAACAGGCTTTGTGTGAAATATAGTAGAGTCTAGGACTGCTTATAGTGTCCTGGTGGCCCATAGGTAGCATTCCTCGGTCACAATTTAAAGATCGTGGGTTCAAATCCTGGTGGAGTGAGGTGTTGATTATATGTAGAAGTACGCGTGCTCTATTGGGCTAATAAAATATATATGGATCCTTGTGTTTCGAAGCCGGATTTGGTAAAACGTTGCTCTGATCACCTAAGTGGCACGGATGGTCCCCATTAGAGGTTCACGGCGCCATAAGCTCGTTGAACAGGCTTTGTGTGAAATATAGCAGAGTCTAGGACTCCTTTTATTGTCCTAGTGGCCCAGAGGTAGCGTTCCCCGGTCACAATTATAAGATCGTTGGTTGAAATCCTGGTGGGGTGAGGTGTTGATTATATGTAGAAGTTCGCGTGCTTTATTGGGCTAATGAAATATATATGGATCCTCCTGTTTCGAAGCCGCATTTGGTAAAACGTTGTTATGATCACCTAAGCGGCACGGGTGGTCCCCATTAGAGTTTCACGGTGCCATAAGCCCGTTGAACAGGCTTTGTGTGAAATATAGCAGAGTCTAGGAATGCTTTTATTGTCCTGGTGGAGAGAGGTAGCGTCCCCCGCTCACAATTATAAGATCGTGGCTTCAAATCCTGGTGGTGAAGGCGTTGATTATATGTAGAAGTCTGCGTGCTTTATTGGGCTAATGAAATATATATGGATCCTCGGGTTTCGAAGCCGCATTTCGTTAAACGTTGCTCTGTTCACCTAAGCGGCACGGGTGGTCCCCTATAGTGGTTCACAGCGCCATAAGCTCGTTGAACAGGCTTTGTGTGAAATATAGTAGAGTCTAGGACTGCTTTTATTGTCCTAGTGGCCCAGAAGTAGCGTTCCCCGTTCACAATTATAAGATCGTGGGTTCAAATCCTGGTGGGGTGAGGTGTTGATTATATGTAGAAGTAAGCGTGCTTTATTGGGCTATTGAAATATATATTGATCCTCGTGTTTCGAAGCCGGAATTGGTAAAACGTTGCTCCGATCACCTAAGCGGCACAGGTGGTCCCCATTAGAGGTTCATGGCGCCATAAGGTCGTTGAACAGGCTTTGTGTGAAATATAGTAGAATCTAGGACTGCTTTTAATGTCCTGGTTGCCCAGAGGTA
This sequence comes from Homarus americanus, assembly GCF_018991925.1. NCBI lineage: Eukaryota > Metazoa > Arthropoda > Malacostraca > Decapoda > Nephropidae > Homarus > Homarus americanus. The sequence goes on along the minus strand of NW_024757273.1, from coordinate 3,491 downwards.
CCGTTCCCCGGTCACAATTTTAAGATAGTGGGTTCAAATGCTAGTGGGGTGAGGTGTTGATTATATGTAGAAGTCAGCGTGCTTTATTGTGCTAATGAAATATCTATGGATCCTCGTGTTTCCAAGCCGGATTTGGAAAACGTTCCTCTTATCACCTAAGCGGCACGGGTGGTCCCAATGATAGGTTCACGGCGCCATAAGCTCGTTGAACAGGCTTTGTGTGAAATATAGTAGAGTCTAGGACTGCTTTTATTGTCCTGGTGGCCCAGAGGTAGCATACCCCAGTCACAATTATAAGATTGTGGGTTTGAATCCTGGTGGGGTGAGGTGTTGATTATATGTAGATGTCCGAGTGCTTTATTGGGCTAATGAAATATATATGGATCCTCGTGTTTCCAAGCCGGATTTGGTAAAACGTTGCTCTGATCACCTAAGCTGCACGGATGGTCCCCATTAGAGGTTCACAGCGCCATAAGCTCGTTGAACAGGCTTTTTGTGAAATATAGCAGAGTCTAGGACTGCTTTTATTGTCCTGGTGGCCCAGAGGTAGCGTTCCCCGGTCACAATTAGAAGATCGTGGGTTCGAATCCTGGTGGGGTGAGGTGTTGATTATATGTAGAAGTCCGCCTGTTTTTTTGGGCAAATGAAATATATATGGATCCTCGTGTTTTGATGCCGCATTTGGTAAAACGCTGCTCTGATCACCTAAGCGGCACGGGTGGTCCCCATTAGAGGTTCACGGCGCCAAAAGCTCGTTGAACAGGCTTTGTGTGAAATATAGTAGAGTCTAGGACTGCTTTTATTGTCCTAGTGGCCCAGAGGTAGCGTTCCCCGGTCACAATTATAAGATCGTGGGTTCAAATCCTGGTGGGGTGAGGTGTTGATTATATGTAGAAGTAAGCGTGCTTTATTGGGATATTGAAATATATATTGATCCTCGTGTTTCGAAGCCAGATTTGGTAAAACGTTGCTCTGATCACCTAAGGGGCACGGGTGGTCCCCTATAGTGGTTCACAGCCCCATAAGCTCGTTCAACAGGCTTTGTGTTAAATATAACAGAGTCTAGGACTGCTTATAGTGTCCTGGTGGCCCATAGGTAGCGTTCCTGGGTCACAATTATAAGATCGTGGTTTCGAATCCTGGTGGAGTGAGGTGTTGATTATATGTAGAAGTCCGCGTGCATTATTGGGTTAATGAAATATATATGGATCCTCGTGTTTCGAAGCCGGATTTGGTAAAACGTTGCTCTGATCACCTAAGCGGCACGGATGGTCTCCATTAGAGGTTCACAGCGCCATAAGCTCGTTGAACAGAGCTTTGTGTGAAATATAGCAGAAACCTACAGATACTTTATTGTCCTATTGGCCCAGAGGTATTGCGTTCTGATCACAATTATAAGATGGTATTCAAATCCTGGTAGGAGAGGCGTTGATTATATGTAAGTCCGCGTGCTTTATTGGGCTAATGAAATATATATGGATCTTCGGGTTTCGACGCCACATTTGGTAAAACGTTGCTCTGATCACCTAAGCGGCACGGGGGGTCCCCATTAGAGGTTCACGGCGCCATAAGCTAGTTGAACAGGCTTTGTGTGAAATATAGCAGAGTCTAGGAATGCTTTTTGTGTCCTGGTGGCCCAGAGGTAGCATACCCCGGTCACAATTATAAGATCATGAGTTTGAATCCTGGTAGGGTGAGGTGTTGATTATATGTAGAAGTCCGAGTGATTTATTGGGCTAATGAAATATATATGGATCCTCGTGTTTCCAAGCCGGATTTGGTAAAACGTTGCTCTGATCACCTAACCGGCACGGATGGTCCCCATTAGAGGTTCACAGCGCCATAAGCTCGTTGAACAGGCTTTTTGTGAAATATTGCAGAGTCTAGAACTGCTTTTATTGTCGTGGTGGCCCAGAGGTAGCGTTCCCCGGTCACAATTAGAAGATCGTGGGTCCGAATCCTGGTTGGGTGAGGTGTTGATTATATGTAAAAGTCCGCGTGTTTTATTGGGCAAATGAAATATATATGGATCCTAGTGTTTTGAAGCCGCATTTGGTAAAACGTTGCTCTGATCACCTAAGCGGCACGGGTGGTCCCCATTAGAGGTTCACGGCGCCAAAAGCTCGTTGAACAGGCTTTGTGTGAAATATAGCAGAGCCTACGAATGCTTTTATTGTCCTGTTGGCCCAGAGGTAGCATTCCCCGGTCACAATTATAAGATCGTGGCTTCAAATCCTGGTGGGGTGAGGCGTTGATTATATGTAGAAGTCCGCGTGCTTTTTTGGGCTAATGAAATTTATATGGATCCTCGTGATTCGAAACCGCATTTGGTAAAACGTTGCTCTGATCACCTTAGCGGCACGGGTGGTCCCCTATAGTTGTTCACAGCGCCATAAGCTCGTTGAACAGGCTTTGTGTGAAATATAGTAGAGTCTAGGACTGCTTTTATTGTCCTGGTGGCCCAGACGTAGCATACCCCGATCACAATTATAAGATTGTGGGTTTGAATCCTGGAGGGGTGAGGTGTTGATTATATGTAGAAGTCCGAGTGCTTTATTGGGCTAATGAAATATATATGGATCTTCGTGTTTCCAAGCCGGATTTGGTAAAACGTTGCTCTGATCACCTAAGCGGCACGGATGGTCCCCATTAGAGGTTCACAGCGCCATAAGCTCGTTGAACAGGCTTTTTGTTAAATATAGCAGAGTCTAAGACTGCTTTTATTGTCCTGGTGGCCCAGAGGTAGCGTTCCCCGGTCACAATTAGAAGATCGTTGGTTCGAATCCTGGTGGGGTGAGGTGTTGATTATATTTAGAAGTCCGCCTGCTTTATTGGGCAAATGAAATATATATGGATCCTCGTGTTTTGATGCCTCATTTGGTAAAACGTTGCTCTGATCACCTAAGCGGCACGGGTGGTCTCCATTAGAGGTTCACAGCGCCATAAGCTCGTTGAACAGGCTTTGTGTGAAATATAGCAGAGCCTACGAATGCTTTTATTGTCCTGTTGGCCCAGAGGTAGCGTTCCCCGGTCACAATTAAAAGATCGTGGCTTCAAATCCTGGTGGGGTGAGGCGTTGATTATATGTAGAAGTCCGCGTGCTTTATTGGGCTAATGAAATATATATGGATCCTCGTGTTTCGAAACCGCATTTGGTAAAACGTTGCTCTGATCACCTTAGCGGCACAGGTGGTCCCCTATAGTTGTTCACAGCGCCATAAGCTCGTTGAACAGGCTTTGTGTGAAATATAGTAGAGTCTAGGACTTCTTTTATTGTCCTGGTGGCCCAGAGGTAGCATACACCGGTAACAATTATAAGATTGTGGGTTTGAATCCTGGTGGGGTGAGGTGTTGATTATATGTAGAAGTCCGAGTGCTTTATTGGGCTAATGAAATATATATGGATCTCGTGTTTCCAAGCGGATTTGGTAAAACGTTGCTCCTGATCACCTAAGCTGACACGGATGGTCCCCATTAGAGTTCACAAGCGC
>NW_024757272.1:0-14826 GCF_018991925.1 Homarus americanus | reverse complement strand
TTGAGTATAACAAAGTCCTCTGAACAAGTTTAACAAAGTCACCTGATCGAGTATACCAAAGTCCCTTGATCGAGTATAACAAAGGCCCCTCATCGAGAATAACAAAGACCTTGAACGAGTACAACAAAATCCCCTGATCGAGTATAACAAAGTCCCCTGATCGAGTATAAAAAAGTCCCCTTATCAAGTATAACAAAAAGGCTCCTGGTCGAGCATAACAAAGTCCCCTGGTCGAGTATAACAAAGTCTCCTGATCGAGTAAAACAAAGTTCCCTGGTCGAGTATAACAAAGTCCCCTGATCGAGTATAACAAAGCCCCCTGATAGAGAAAAACAAAGTCCCCTGATTGAGTATAACAAAGTCCCTTGATCGAGTATAACAAAGTCCCCTGATCGAGCATAACAAAGGCACCCTGGTCGAGTATAACAAAGCCCCCTGATCGAGTATGACAAAGTCCCATGATCGAATATAACAAAGTCACCTGATCGAGTATAACAAAGTCCCCTGAATGAGTATAACAAAGGTCCTCGATCGAGTATAACCAAGGCACCTGACCGAATATAACAAAGTCCCCTGGTCTAGTATAACAAAGTCCCCTGATCGAGTAAGACAAAGTCCCCAGGTCGAGTATAACAAAGTCCCCTGATTGAGTATAACAAAGTCCTCTGATCGAGTATAACAAAGTCCCCTGGTCGAGCATAACAAAGGCCCCAGGTCGAGTATAAAAACGTCCACTGATCGAGCATAACAAAGGCACCCTGGTCGAGTATAACAAAGTCCCCTAGTAGAGTATAACAAAGTCCCCTGATCGAGTATAACGAAGGCCCATGATCGAGTATAACAAAGTCACCTGATCGAGTATAACAACGCCCCCTTGATCGAGTATAACAAAGACCCCTGATCAAATATAAAAAGTCCCCTGATTCAGTATAACAAAGTCCCCTCATCGAGTATAACAAATTCCCATGATAGAGCATAACAAAGGCACCCTGGTAGAGTATAACAAAGTCCCCTGGTCGAGTATAACAAAGTCCCCTGATCGAGTATAAAAAAGACCTCTGATCGAGTATAACAAAGTCCCCTGATCGAGTATAACAAAGCCCCCTGATCGAGTATAACAAAGTCCCCTGATCGAGTATAAGAAAGTCCCCTGATCGAGAGTAACAAAGTCCCCTGATCGAGTATAATAAAGTCCCCTGATCGAGTAAAACAAAGGCCCCTAATCGAGTATAACAAAGACCTCTCATTGAGTATAACAAAGTCCCCTGAGCGAATAAATAAAAGGCTCCTCGTCGAGCATAAGAAAGTCCCCTAAATGAGTATAACAAAGGCCCCCGATCGAGTATAACATAGGCACCTGACCGAGTATAACAAAGTCCCCTGGTCGAGTATAACAAAGTCCCCTGATTGAGTATAACAAAGTCGTCTGATCGAGTATAACAAAGTCCCCTGGTCGAGCATAACAAAGGCCCCTGGTCGAGTATAAAAACGTCCCCTGGTCGAGTATAACAAAGTCCCCTGGACGACTATAACAAAGTCCCATGATCGAGTATAACAAAGCCCCCTCATCGAGTACGACAAAGGCCCCTGATCGAGTATAACAAAGCCCCCTGATCGAGTATAAATAAGTCCTCTGAATGGGTATAACAAAGTCACCTGATTGAGTATACCAAAGTCCCCTGATCGAGTATAACAAAGGCGTCTGTTCGAGTATAACAAAGTCCCTGAACAATTACAACCAAGTCCCCTGATCGAGTATAACAAAGTCCCCTGATCGATTATAACAAAGCCCCGGATCGTGTATAACAAAGGCCCCTGGTCGAGCATAACAAAGTCCCCTGGTCGATTATAACAAAGTCCCCTGATCGAGAGAAACAAAGTCCCCTGGTCGAGTATAACAAAGTCCCCTGATCGAGTATAACAAAGCCCCCTCATCGAGAAAAACACAGTCCCCTGATTGAGTATAACAAAGTACTCTGATCGAGTAAAACAAAGTCCCATGGTCGAGTAAAACAAAGTCCCCTCATCGAGTATAAGAAAGTCCCGTGATCGAGTATAACAAAGTCCCCTAATCGATTATAATAAAGGCCCCTAATCGAGTATAACAAAGTCCCCTGATCGAGTATAACAAAGCCCCGAATCGAGCATAACAAAGGCCCCTGGTCGAGCATAACAAAGTCCCCTGGTCGAGTATAACAAAGTCCCCATGTCAACAGAAACAAAGTCCCCTGGTCGAGTATAACAAAGTCCCCTGATCGAGTATAACAAAGTCCCCTGATCGAGTATAACAAAGTCCCCTTATCGAGTATAACAAAAAGGCTCCAGGTCGAGCATATCAAAGTCCCCTCGTCGAGTATAACAAAGTCTCCTGATCGAGTAAAACAAATTCCCCTGGTCGAGTATAACAAAGACCCCTGATCGAGTATAACAAAGCCCCCTGATAGAGAAAAACAAAGTCCTCTGATTGAGTATAACAAAGTCACTTGATCGAGTATAACAAAGTCCCCTGATCGAGCATAACAAAGGCACCCTGGTCGAGTATAACAAAGCCCCCTGATCGAGTATGACAAAGACCCATGAACGAATATAACAAAGTCACCTGATCGAGTATAACAAAGACCCCTGAATGAGTATAACAAAGGCCCCCGATCGAGTATAACAAAGGCACCTGACCAAGTATAACAAAGTCCCCTGGTCGAGTATAAAAAAGTCCCCTAATCGAGTAAAACAAAGTCCCCTGGTCGAGTATAACAAAGTCCCCTGATTGAGTATAACAAAGTCCTCTGATCGAGTATAGCAAAGTCCCCTGGTCGAGCATAACAAATGCCCCTGGTCGAGTATAAAAACGTCCCCTGGTCGAGTATAACAAAGTCTCCTGGACGACTATAACAAAGTCCCATGATCGAGTATAACAAAGCCCCCTCATCGAGTATAACAAAGTCCCCTGATCGAATATAACAAAGCCCCCTGCTCGAGTAAAACAAAGTCCCCTGATTGAGTATAACAAAGTCCCTGGATCGAATATAACAAAGCCCTCTGCTCGAGTAAAACAAAGTCCCCTGATTGAGTATAATAAAGTCCTCTGAACAAGTATAACAAAGTCACCTGATCGAGTATACCAAAGTCCCTTGAACGAGCATAACAAAGGCCCCTCATTGAGTATAACAAAGACCCTGAACGAGTACAACAAAATCCCCTGATCGAGTATAACAAAGTCCCCTAATCGAGTATAACAAAGAACCGGATCGAGCATAACAAAGGCCCCTGGTCGAGCTTAACAAAGTCCCCTGGTTGAGTATAACAAAGTTCCCTGATCGAGAGAAACAAAGTCCCCTGGTCGAGAAAAACAAAGTCCCCTGATTGAGTATAAAAAAGTTCTCTGATCGAGTAAAGCAAAGTCCCATGGTCGAGTAAAACAAAGTCCCCTCATCGAGTATAACAAAGTCCCGTGATCGAGTATAACAAAGTCCGCTAAACGAGTATAACAAAGGCCCCTGATCGAGTATAACAAAGTCCCCTGATCGAGTATAACAAAGCCCCGGATCGAGCATAACAAAGGCCCCTGGTCGAACATAACAAATTCCCCTGGTCGAGTATAACAAAGTCTCCATGTCAACAGAAACAAAGTCCCCTGGTCGAATATAACCAAAGTCCCCTCATCGAGTATAACAAAGTCCCCTGATCGAGTACAACAAAGTCCCCTTATCGAGTATAACAAAAAGGCTCCTCGTCGAGCATAACAAAGTCCCCTGGTCGAGTAAAACAAAGTCTCCTGATCGAGTAAAACAAAGTCCCCTGGTCGAGTATAACAAAGTCCCCTGATCGAGTATAACAAAGCCCCCTGATAGAGAAAAATAAAGTCCCCTGATTCATATAACAAAGTCCCTTAATCGAGTATAACAAAGTCCCCTGATCGAGCATAACAAAGGCACCCTGGTCGAGTATAACAAAGCCCCCTAATCGAGTATGACAAAGTCCCCTGAACGAATATAACAAAGTCACCTGATCGAATATAACAAAGTCCCCTGAATGAGTATAACAAAGGCCCCCGATCGAGTATAACAAAGGCACCTGACCGAGTATAACAAAATCCCCTGGTCGAGTATAACAAAGTCCCCTGATCGAGTAAGACAAAGTCGCCAGGTCGAGTATAACAAAGTCCCCTGATTGAGTATATCAAAGTCCTCTGATCGAGTATAACAAAGTCCCCTGGTCGAGCATAACAAAGGCCCCAGGTCGAGTATAAAAACGTCCTTTGATCGAGAACGACCAAATTACTGATCATGGCGAGTATAACGGCTGATCCAGGCCACATAACAAAGTCACCTGATGGAGTATAACAAAGCCCCCTTGATCGAGTATAACAAAGACCCCTGATCAAATATAAAAAGTCCCCTGATTCAGTATAACAAAGTCCCCTCATCGAGTATAACAAATTCCCATAATCGAGCATAACAAAGGCACCCTGGTAGAGTATAACAAAGTCCCCTGGTCGAGTATAACAAAGTCCCCTGATCGAGAGAAACAAAGTCCCCTGGTCGAGTATAACAAAGTCCCCTGATCGAGTATAACAAAGCCCCCTCATCGAGAAAAACAAAGTCCACTGATTGAGTATAACAAAGTACTCTGATCGAGTAAAACAAAGTTCCCTGGTCGAGTAAAACAAAGTCCCCCGATCGAGGTATAACAAAGTCCACTGATCGAGTATAACAAAAGTCCCTGATCGAGTATAACAAAGAGGCCCTGATCCGAGTATAACAAAAGTCCCTGATCGAGTATAACAAAGTCCCCTGATCGAGTATAACAAAGCCCCGGTTCGAGCATAACAAAGGCCCCTGGTCGAGCATAACAAAGTCCCCTGGTCGAGTATAACAAAGTCCCCTGATCGAGAGAAACAAAGTCCCCTGGTTGCATATAACAAAGTCCCCTGATCGAGTATAACAAAGTCCCCTGATCGAGTATAACAAAAAGGCTCTTGGTCGAGCATAACTAAGTCCCCTGGCCGAGTATAACAAAGTCTCCTGATCGAGTAAAACAAAGTCCCCTGGTCGAGTATAACAAAGTCCAATGATCAAGAGAAACAAAGTCCCCTGGTCGAGTATAACAAAGTCCCCTGGTTGCATATAACAAAGCCCCCTTATCGAGAAAAACAAAGTCCCCTAATTGAGTATAACAAAGTCCCCTGATCGAGTATAACAAAGTCCCCTGATCGAGCTTAACAAAGGCACCCTGGTCTAGTATAACAATGTCCCCTGGTCGAGTATAACAAAGTCCCCTGATAGAGTATAACGAAGGCCCCTGATCGAGTATAACAAAGTCCCCTGATCGAGTATAACAAAACCCACTTGATCGAGTATAAAAAAGCCCTCTGATCAAATATAAAAAGTCCCCAGATTGAGTATAACAAAGTCCCCTCATCGAGTATAACAAATTCCCATGATCGAGCATAACAAAGGCACCCTGGTCGAGCATAACAAAGTCCCTTGGTCGAGTATAACAAAGTCCCCTGATCGAGTATAACAAAGACCTCAGATCGAGTATACCAAAGTCCCCTGATCGAGTATAACAAAGCCCCCTGATCGAGTATAACAAAGACCTCTCATCGAGTATAAGACAGTCCCCTGATCGAGTGTAACAAAGTCCCCTGATCGAGTATAATAAAGTCCCCTGATCGAGTAAAACAAAGTCCCCTGGTCAAGTATAACAAAGGCCCCTATTCGAGTATAACAAAGACCTCTCATTGAGTATAACAAAGTCCCCTGAGCGAATAAAAAAAAGGCCCCTTCTCGAGCATAAGAAAGTCCCCTGGTCGAGTATACCAAAGTCCCCTAATCGAGTAAAACAAAGTCCGAAGGCGAGTATAACAAAGTCCCCTGATCGAGAGAAACAAAATCACCTGATCGAGTAAAACAAAGTCCACTTGTCAAGTATAACAAAGGCCCCTAATCGAGTATAACAAAGACCTCTGATTGAGTATAACAAAGTCCCCTGAGCGAATAAAAAAAGGCCCCTGGTCGAGCATAACAAAGTCCCCTGGTCGAGTATACCAACGTCCCCCAATCGAGTAAAACAAAGTCCCCTGGTCGAGTATAACAAAGTCCCCTGATCGAGAGAAACAAAGTCCCCTGGTCGAGTATAACAAAGTCCCCTCATCGAGTATAACAAAGTCCCTGATCAGTAAACAAAGTCCCTGGTCGAGTATAACAAAGTCCCCTAATCGAGAAACAAAGTCCCCTGGTTGCATATAACAAAGTCCCCTGATCGAATTTAACAAAGTCCCCTGATCGAGTATAACAAAGTCCCCTGATCGAGTATAACAAAAAGGCTCCTGGTCGAGCATAACTAAGTACCCTAGTCGAGTATAACAAAGTGTCCTGATCGAGTAAAACAAAGTCCCCTGGTCGAGTATAACAAAGCCCCAATGAACGAGTATAACAAACACCCATGATCAAATATACAAAGTCCCCTGATCGAGTATATCAAAGCCTCCTTGTCGAGTATAACAAAGTCTCCTCATCGAGTATAACAAAGTTCCTTGATCGAGTATAACAAAGTCCCCAAACGAGTATATCAAAGGCCCCTGATCGAGTATAGCAAAGTACCCTGATCGAGTATAACAAACTCCCCTGATCATGTATATCAAAGTCCCCTGACCGAGTATAACAAAGTCACCTGATCGAGTATAACAAAGTCCCCAGATCGAGCATAAGAAACGCCCCTGATCGAGTATAACAAAGCTGCCTGGTCGAGTATAACAAAGTCCCCTGGGCGAGTAAAACAAAGTCCCCTGATCGAGTATAAAAAAAAACCCTCATCGAGTATTACAAAGGCCCGTCTTTGAGTATAACAAAGATCCCTGATCGAGTATAACAAAGTCCCATGAACGAATATAACAAAGTCACCTAATCGAGTATACCAAAGTCCCCTGATCGATTATAACAAAAGCCCCTGCTTGAGTATAAAAATGGCCCCTCATCGAGTATAACAAAGTCCTCTAAATGAGTATAACAAAGGCCCTCGATCGAGTATAACAAAGGCACCTGACCGAGTATAACAAAGTCCCCTGGTCGAGTATAAAAAAGTCCCCTGATTGAGTATAACAAAGTCCTCTGATCGAGTATAACAAAGTCCCCTAGTCGAGCATAACAAAGGCCCCTGGTCGAGTATAAAAACGTCCCCTGGTCGAGTATAACAAAGTCCCCTGGACGACTATAACAAAGTCCCATGAGCGAGTATAACAAAGCCCCCTCATCGAGTATGACAAAGGCCCCTGATCGAGTATAACAAAGCCCCCTGATTGAGTATACCAAAGTCCCCTGATCGAGTATAACAAAGGCCTCTATTCGAGTATAACAAAGTCCCCTGAACGATTACAACAAAGTCCCTTGATCGAGTATAACAAAGTCCCCTGATCGAGTATAACAAAGCCCCGGATCGTGTATAACAAAGGCCCCTGGTCGAGTATAACAAAGTCCCCTGATCGAGTATAACAAAACGGCCCCTAGTCGAGCATAACAAAGTCCCCTGGTCGATTATAACAAAGTCCCCTGCTCGAGTAAAACAAAGTCCCCTGATTGAGTATAACAAAGTCCTCTGAACAAGTATAACAAAGTCACCTGATCGAGTATACCAAAGTCCCTTGATCGAGTATAACAAAGGCCCCTGATCGAGTATAACAAAGACCCTGAACGAGTACATCAAAATCCCCTGATCGAGTATAACAAAGTCCCTTGATCGAGTATCACAAAGAACCGAATCGAGCATAACAAAGGCCCCTGGTCGAGCATAACAAAGTCCCCTGGTCGAGTATAAGAAAGTCCCCTGATCGTATATAACAAAGCCCCCTGATCGAGTAAAACAAAGTCCCCTGATTGAGTATAACAAAGTCCTCTGAACAAGTATAACAAAGTCACCTGATCGAGTATACCAAAGTCCCTTGATCGAGTATAACAAAGGCCCCTGATCGAGTATAACAAAGACCCTGAACGAGTACATCAAAATCCCCTCATCGAGTTTAACAAAGTCCCTTGATCGAGTATCACAAAGAACCGGATCGAGCATAACAAAGGCCCTGGTCGAGCATAACAAAGTCCCCTGGTCGAGTATAACAAAGTCACCTGATCGAGTATAACAAAGTCCCCTGAATGAGTATAACAAAGGCCCCCGATCGAGTATAACAAAGGCACCTGACCGAGTATAACAAAGTCCCCTGGTCGAGTATAACAAAGTCCCCTGATCGAGTAAGTCAAAGTCCCCAGGTCGAGTATAACAAAGTCCCCTGATTGAGTATAACAAAGTCCTCTGATCGAGTATAAAAAAGTCCCCTGGTCGAGCATAACAAAGGCCCCAGGTCGAGTATAAAAACGTCCCCTGATCGAGCATAACAAAGGCACCCTGGTCGAATATAACAATGTCCCCTGGTCGAGTATAACAAAGTCCCCTGATCGAGTATAACGAAGGCCCCTGATCGAGTATAACAAAGTCACCTGATCGAGTATAACAAAGCCCCCTTGATCGAGTATAACAAAGACCCCTAATCACATATAAAAAGTCCCCTGATTCAGTTTAACAAAGTCCCCTCATCGAGTATAACAAATTCCCCTGATCGAGAGAAACAAAGTCCCCTGGTCGAGTATAACAAAGTCCCCTGATCGAGTATAACAAAGCCCCCTCATCGAGAAAAACAAAGTCCCCTTATTGAGTATAACAAAGTACTCTGATCGTGTAAAACAAAGTCCCCTGGTCGATTAAAACAAAGTCCCCTGATCGAGTATAACAAAGTCTCCTGATCGAGCATAAAAAAGTCCCCTGATTGAGTATAACAAAGTCCCTTGATCGAGTATAACAAAGTCCCTGATCGAGCATAACAAAGGCACCCTGGTCGAGTATAACAAAGCCCCCTGATCGAGTGTGACAAAGACCCATGAACGAATATAACAAAGTCACCTCATCGAGTATAACAAAGTCCCCTGAATGAGTATAACTAAGGCCCCCGATCGAGTATAACAAAGGCACCTGACCGAGTATAACAAAGTCCCCTGGTCGAGTATAACAAAGTCCCCTGATGGAGTAAAACAAAGTCCCCTGGTCGAGTATAACAAAGTCCCCTGATTGAGTATAACAAAGTCCTCTGATCGAGTATAACAAAGTCCCCTGGTCGAGCATAACAAAGGCCCCTGGTCGAGTATAAAAACGTCCCCTGGTCGAGTATAACAAAGTCCCCTGGACGACTATAACAAAGTCCCATGATCGAGTATAACAAAGCCCCCTCATCGAGTATAACAAAGTCCCTGATCGAATATAACAAAGCCCCCTGCTCGAGTAAAACAAAGTCCCCTGATTGAGTATAACAAAGTCCCCTGATCGAATATTACAAAGCCCTCTGCTCGAGTAAAACAAAGTACCCTGATTGAGTATAACAAAGTCCTCTAAACAAGTATAACAAAGTCACCTGATCGAGTATACCAAAGTCCCTTGATCGAGTATAACAAAGGCCCCTCATCGAGTATAACAAAGACCCTGAACGAGTACAACAAAATCCCCTGATCGAGTATAACAAAGTCCCCTGATCGAGTATAACAAAGAACCGGATCGAGCATAACAAAGGCTCCTGGTCGAGCATAACAAAGTCCCCTGGTCGAGTATAACAAAGTCCCCTGATCGAGAGAAACAAAGTCCCCTGGTCGAGTATAACAAAGTCCCCTGATCGAGTATAACAAAGCCCCCTCATCGAGAAAAACAAAGTCCCCTGATTGAGTATAACAAAGTACTCTGATCGAGTAAAACAAAGTCCCCTGGTCGAGTATAACAAAGTCCCCTTATCGAGTATAACAAAGTCCCGTAATCGAGTATAACAAAGTCCCCTAATCGAGTATAACAAAGGCCCCTAATCGAGTATAACAAAGTCCCCTGATCGAGTATATCAAAGCCCCGGATCGAGCTTAACAAAGGCCCCTGGTCGAGCATAACAAAGTCCCCTGGTCGAGTATAACAATGTCCCCATGTCAACAGAAACAAAGTCCCATGGTCGAGTATAACAAAGTCCCCTGATCGAGTATAACAAAGTCCCCTGATCGAGTATAACAAATTCCCCTTATCGAGCATAACAAAAAGGCTCCTCGTCGAGCATAACAAAGTCCCCTGGTCGAGTAAAACAAAGTCTCCTGATCGAGTAAAACAAAGTCCCCTGGTCGAGTATAACAAAGTCCCCTGATCGAGTATAACAAAGCCCCCTGATAGAGAAAAACAAAGTCCCCTCATTGAGTATAACAAAGTCCTTTGATTGAGTATAACAAAGTCCCCTGATCGAGCATAACAAAGGCTCCCTGGTCGAGTATAACAAAGCCCCCTGATCGAGTATGACAAAGTCCCATGAACGAATATAACAAAGTCACCTGATCGACTATAACAAAGTCCCCTGAATGAGTATAACAAAGGACCCCGATCGAGTATAACAAATGCACCTGACCGAGTATAACAAAGTCCCCTGGTCGAGTATAACAAAGTCCCCTGATCGAGTAGGACAAAGTCCCCAGGTCGAGTATAACAAAGTCCCCTGATTGAGTATAACAAAGTCCTCTGATCGAGTATAACAAAGTCCCCTGATCGAGCATAACAAAGGCACCCTGGTCGAGTATAACAACGTCCCCTGGTCGAGTATAACAAAGTCCCCTGATCGAGTATAACGAAGGCCCCTAATCGAGTATAACAAAGTCACCTGATCGAGTATAACAATGCCCCCTTGATCAAGTATAACAAAGACCCCTGATCAAATATAAAAAGTCCCCTCATTCAGTATAACAAAGCCCCCTCATCGAGTATAGCAAATTCCCATGATCGAGCATAACAAAGGCACCCTGGTAGAGTATAACAAAGTCCCCTGGTCGAGTATAACAAAGTCCCCTGATCGAGAGAAACAAATTCCCCTGGTCGAGTATAACAAAGTCCCTGATCGAGTATCAAAGCCCCTCATCGAGGAAAAACAAAGTCCTCTGATTGAGTATAACAAAGTAATCTGATCGAGTAAAACAAAGTCCCCTGGTCGAGTAAAACAAAGTCCCCTAATCGAGTATAACAAAGTCCCCTGATCGAGTTTAACAAAGTCCCCTGATCGAGTATAACAAAGGCCCCTGATCGAGTATAACAAAGTCCCCTGATCGCGTATAACAAAGCCCCGGATCGAGCATAACAAAGGCCCCTGGTCGAGCATAACAACGTCCCCTGGTCGAGTATAACAAAGTCCTATGATTCAGTATAACAAAGTCCTCTGATCGAGTATAACAAAGTCCCCTGGTCGAGCATAACAAAGGCCCCTGGTCGAAAGTATAAAAACGCCCCCGGTCGAGTATAACAAAGTCCCCTGGACGAGAGTATAACAAAGTCCCATGATCGAGTATAACAAAGCCCCTCATCGAGTATAACAAAGTCCCCTGATCGAATATAACAAAGCCCCCTGCTTGAGTAAAACAAAGTCCCCTGATTGAGTATAACAAAGTCCCCTGATCGAATATAACAAAGCCCCCTGCTCGAGTAAAACAAAGTCCCCTGATTGAGTATAACAAAGTCCTCTGAACAAGTATAACAAAGTCACCTGATCGAGTATACCAAAGTCCCTTGATCGAGTATAACAAAGGCCCCTCATCGAGTATAACAAAGACCCTGAACGAGTACAACAAAATCCCCTGATCGAGTATAACAAAGTCCCCTGATCGAGTATAACAAAGAACCGGATCGAGCATAACAAAGGCCCCTGGTCGAGCATAACAAAGTCCCCTGGTCGAGTATAACAAAGGCCCCATGTCAACAGAAACAAAGTCCCCTGGTCGAGTCTAACAAAGTCCCCTGATCGAGGATAACAAAGTCCCCCGGTCGAGTAAAACAAAGTCCCCTCATCGAATATAACAAAGTCCCGTGATCGAGTATAACAAAGTCCCCTAATCGAGTATAACAAAGGCCCCTAATCGAGTATAACAAAGTTCCCTGATCGAGTATAACAAAGCCCCGGATCGAGCATAACAAAGGCCCCTGGTCGAGCATAACAAAGTCCCCTGGTCGAGTATAACAAAGTCCCCATGTCAACAGAAACAAAGTCCCCTGGTCGAGTATAACAATGTCCCCTGATCGATTATAACAAAGTCCCCTGATCGAGTATAACAAAGTCCCTTGTTCGAGTATAACAAAGCCCCCTGATCGAGTATAACAAAGCCCCCTTATCGAGTATAACAAAAAGGCTCCTCGTCGAGCATAACAAAGTCCCCTGGTCGAGTAAAACTCAGTCTCCTGATCGAGTAAAACAAAGTCCCTTGGTCGAGTATAACAAAGCCCCCTGATCGAGTATAACAAAGCCCCCTGATAGAGAAAAACAAAGTCCCCTGATTGAGTATAACAAAGTCCCTTGATCAAGTATAACAAAGTCCCCTGATCGAGCATAACAAAGGCACCCTGGTAGAGTATAACCAAGCCCCCTGATCGAGTAAGACAAAGTCCCATGAACGAATATAACAAAGTCACCTGATCGAGTATAACAAAGTCCCCTGAATGAGTATAACAAAGGCCCCCGATCGATTATAACAAAGGCACCTGACCGAGTATAACAAAGTCCCCTGGTCGAGTATAACAAAGTCCCCTTATCGAGTAAGACAAAGTCCCCAGGTCGAGTATAACAAAGTCCCCTGATTGAGTATAACAAAGTCCTCTGATCGAGTATAACAAAGTCCCCTGGTCGAGCATAACAAAGGCCCCAGGTCGAGTATAAAAACGTCCTCTGATCGAGCATAACAAAGGCACCCTGGTCGAGTATAACAAAGTCCCCTGAGCGAGTATAACGAAGGCCCCTGATCGAGTATAACAAAGTCACCTGATCGAGTATAACAAAGCCCCCTTGATCGAGTATAACAAAGACCCCTGATCAAATATAAAAAGTCCCCTGATTCAGTATAACAAAGTCCCCTCATCGAGTATAACAAATTCCCGTGATCGAGCATAACAAAGTCCCCTGGTCGAGTATAACAAAGTCCCCTGAATGAGAGAAACAAAGTCCCCTGGTCGAGTATAACAAAGTCCCCTGGTCGAGTATAACAAAGCCCCCTCATCGAGAAAAACAAAGTCCCCTAATTGAGTATAACAAAGTACTCTGATCGAGTAAAACAAAGTCCCCTGGTCGAGTAAAACAAAGTCACCTGATCGAGTATAACAAAGTCCACTGATCGAGTACAACAAAGTCCCCTGATCGAGTTTAACAAAGGCCCTAGATCGAGTATTACAAAGTCCCCTGATCGAGTATAACAAAGCCCCGGTTCGAGCATAACAAAGTCCCCTGATCGAGAGAAACAAAGTCCCCTGGTTGCATATAACAAAGTCCCCAGATCGAGTAAACAAAGTCCCCTGGTTGCATATAACAAAGTCCCCTGATCGAGTATAACAAAGGCCCCTGATCGAGTATAACTAATCGAGTATAACAAAGCCCCGGATATAACAAAGACCCCTGGTCGAGCATAACAAAGTCCCCTGGTCGAGTATATCAAAGTCCCCTGATCGAGAGAAACAAAGTCCCCTGGTTGCATATAACAAAGTCCCCTAATCGAGTATAACAAAGTCCCCTGATCGAGTATAACAAAAAGGCTCGTGGTCGAGCATAACTAAGTCCCCTGGTCGAGTATAACAAAGTGTCCTGATCGAGTAAAAACAAAGTCCCCGGGTCGAGTATAATTAAGTCCAATGATCGAGTATAACAAAGCCCCCTGATCGAGAAAAACAAAGTCCCCTGATTGAGTAAAACAAAGTCCCCTGTTCGAATATAAAAAAGTCCCCTCATCGAGCATAACAAAGGCACCCTGGTCGAGTATAACAAAGTCCCCTGATCGAGTATAACGAAGGCCCGTGATCGAGTTTAACAAAGTCCCCTGATCGAGTATAACAAAGCCCCCTTGATCTTGTATAACAAAGCCCCCTGATCAAATATAAAAATCCCCAGATTGAGTATAACAAAGTCCCCTCATCGAGTATAACAAATTCCCATGATCGAGCATAACATAGGCACCCTGGTCGAGCATAACAAAGTCCCCTGGTCGAGTATAACAAAGCCTCCTGATCGAGAAAAACAAAGTCCCCTGATTGAGTATAACAAAGTCCCCTGATCGAGTATAACAAAGTCCCCTGATCGAGCATAACAAAGGCACCCTGGTCGAGCATAAAAAATTCCACTGGTAGAGTATAACAAAGTCCCCTGATCTAGTATAACAAAGTCCCCTGCTCGAGTATAACAAAGTCCCCTGATCGAGCATAAGAAAGTCCCCTGATCGAGTACAACAAAGTCAACTGATCGATTATACCAAAGTCCCCTGATCGAGTAAAACAAAGTCCCCTGCTCGAGTATAAAAATGGCCCCTCATCGAGTATAACAAAGACCATTGAATGAGTATAACAATGGCCCCCGATCGAGTATAACAAAGGGAACTGATCGAGTAAAAAAAAGTCCTCTGGTCGAGTATTACAAAGGCCACTCGTCGAGTATAACAAACTCCCCTAGTCGAGTATAACAAAGTCCCCTGATCGAGTGTAACGAAGGCCCCTGATCGAGTATAACAAAGTTCCCTGATCGAGTATAACAAAGCCCCCTTGATCGAGTAACACAAAGACCCCTGATGAAATATATATAGTCCCTTGATCGAGTATAACAAAGTTCCTTGATCGAGTATAACAAAGTCCCTGATCGAGTATAACAAAGCCCCGGATCGAGTATAAAAAAAGGCCCCTGGTCGAGCATAACAAAGTCCCCTGATCGAGTATAACAAAGGCCCCTGATCGAGTATAATAAAGTCCCCTGGT